>NC_047503.1:579456-786694 GCF_902827115.2 Pseudochaenichthys georgianus | reverse complement strand
ATAGGTGTGTGTGTGTGTGTGTGTGTGTGTGTGTGTGTGTGTTCCCCCTCCTCCACCATATGTTCTCTCCCCTCATGTCCTGTCATGTCCTGTTTGCAAAAACAGAGAGGTTTAAATATATGTTTTTAAGATGCCTTACTTTTGATTAATTTCATGTTATTTGCAAGTATTTGTAAGTTACATTCGATACTGTATACAGGATTAACCACACAGGAAGTGGTAAGGAGGCGGGACATATATCCTAGGCATATTAATTGATTGAAAACAACGGCATTTTATTTTTCTCATTTTTTTAATTTTAATTTATTTTTTATTTTATTTTGAAAACCGGAAGCGGGACATCCGCCGGAAGCGGGGGCGGGACATCCGGTCGAACGAGGCGGGACTTCCGGTTTCAAAATAAAAATAAAAAGGCGGGACTTCCGGTCAAATAAGGCGGGACTTCCGGTCGAAAAGGGGCGGGGCGACCTGTCACTTTTTCTGCATACTAATGAGATTGAAGTGGCATTTGTATCACTACTCTCCTCCATGACCTCCTGTTCTCCCTCTCCCTGTCCCTCCTCCATGACCTCCTGTTCTCCCTCTCTCTGTCCCTCCTCCATGACTTCCTGTTCTCCCTCTCCCTGTCCCTCCTCCATGACCTCCTGTTCTCCCTCTCCCTGTCCCTCCCCCACGACCTTCTGTTCTCCCAGCTCTCCCTGTCCCTCCTCCATGACCTCCTGTTCTCCCTCTCTCTGTCCCTCCTCCATGACCTCCTGTTCTCCCTGTCCCTCCTCCATGACCTCCTGTTCTCCCTCTCCCTGTCCCTCCTCCATGACCTCCTGTTCTCCCTCTCTCTGTCCCTCCTCCATGACCTCCTGTTCTCCCTCTCCCTGTCCCTCCTCCATGACCTCCTGTTCTCCCTATCCCTGTCCCTCCTCCATGACCTCCTGTTCTCCCTCTCTCTGTCCCTCCTCCATGACCTCTTGTTCTCCCTCTCCCTGTCCCTCCTCCATGACCTCCTGTTCTCCCTCTCTCTGTCCCTCCTCCATGACCTCTTGTTCTCCCTCTCCCTGTACCTCCTCCATGACCTCCTGTTCTCCCTCTCTCTGTCCCTCCTCCATGACCTCCTGTTCTCCCTCTCCCTGTCCCTCCTCCATGACCTCCTGTTCTCCCTCTCCCTGTACCTCCTCCATGACCTCCTGTTCTCCCTCTCTCTGTCCCTCCTCCATGACCTCCAGCTCTCCCTGTCCCTCCTCCATGACCTCCAGCTCTCCCTGTCCCTCCTCCATGACCTCCAGCTCTCCCTGTCCCTCCTCCATGACCTCTTGTTCTCCCTCTCCTTGTACCTCCCCCATGACCTCTTGTTCTCCCTCTCCCTGTCCCTCCTCCATGACCTCCTGTTCTCCCTCTCTGTCCCTCCTCCATGACCTCCTGTTCTCCCTCTCCCTGTCCCTCCTCCATGACCTCCTGTTCTCCCAGCTCTCCCTGTCCCTCCTCCATGACCTCCTGTTCTCCCTCTCTGTCCCTCCTCCATGACCTCCTGTTCTCCCTCTCCTTGTACCTCCCCCATGACCTCTTGTTCTCCCTCTCCCTGTCCCTCCTCCATGACCTCCTGTTCTCCCAGCTCTCCCTGTCCCTCCTACATGACCTCCTGTTCTCCCTCTCTGTCCCTCCTCCATGACCTCCTGTTCTCCCTCTCCCTGTCCCTCCTCCATGACCTCCTGTTCTCCCTCTCTCTGTCCCTCCTCCATGACCTCCTCCATTACCTCCTCCATGACCTTCCTAAACTCGTAGTGAAGGGAGATCTGCCAACAGCTGTGTGGGCATTTCTTCTTCCTTCATCATCTTCCTCCTGAGCTAAGGGGCTGTCTCCTATCTTGTCCCCCTCTTCCGTCGGGAATTCTGCATTCTTCTCTGAAGTCCTTCATGGCCTTCAGATGGATCAGGACAGTATTGGAATGGTGCTTTCCAATCAACCCAGGGCACAGCGAGCGGAAGATGTTTAGTGCTGGTCTTTGAAGTAGCATTTTGAAACCTGGCAAATTCCTTCAAAGCCTTGTCTGCAGGTCTTCAGACTGAGCTTCAGCTTCCAGCATGTGTGCAGAGCACATGGTAGCACTGTCAACATTCGGACTTCCTTCCATGACTTCAGCTTTGAACAGAAAGCCCTGTCCAAGGAACGGACAATGCTCTCTTTGCTAAAAGAAAGGAGGACACTTGGGAGCAGGCCAGCTGCAGTCTGTCTCTACCTGATGTACTTCTATGTGAGTGTACTGTGACAGTTTGCAGGGGACTGCATTAGCCAGCATGTGATTGGTTCATTGGAGGCACGTGCTGAGCGCCTCCAGGAGGAGAGAGGCAGTGATGCAGCACTCTCTTGTCTGACCTGGGACTTTGGTGCAACATTACCTGAAGCACAGATCTAGGGTCAGCGGTGACTTCTTTCTCAGGTGTGTTTACTCCGGTGTCAGAACACATGCTGCAAACGGGTCGACTTGGAGAAGCTGTGTGCACCCAGGCGTCCTGCTGTCCTTTGACCTCTTCTTACTTCTGAACGCATCACTTTGAGAACATGTGTGTTCAGACTGAGGCTTGTGTTTCCTGAAGTCACTTCAGCAGCAGGTGGTTTTTATGTTAACTGTAAAATACTTGACTCACTCCGTCACGCAGGGCTCTTGCAATTCTGCCTCTTCTTCCGTCTGCAGCTGCTCGGGTTCTGTCTCACCTGCTGTGTCCCTCTTTCAGCACAGACGTTTGAACCGGAGCGTCTCCCACCGGCTCAGTCGCCTGCAGGAAGGGGACGTACGAACTGCTCAGATGTTTAATATGCCCTTTTCATCGTCCTGCTGTTGGGACTTAGGTGGTGACGCTCGAAGGAAGCGTACGACAGGGAGTTTCTCTGGAGACTCTTGCACAACACGTCAGTCCACGGTTGCCTCAGTTTGTTTGAACCCGTCAATGGAACCATCTTTATATCTACTGTTATTCTGACCTTTATGATCCGACTGGCCACTTCGCCCAAGTGTTTTGGTGCCTGTGTTTTTATTGTCATCTTGTGCTCCTCTTTGCAAATTCTGTTCTTCAGTTTCTGCTTCATTGATTCCTATGTCCTCATCTGATAACTGCTCATCTACTTCATCTACGGCCGTTGCCCGTAAGTCCTTCCTCTGGGCCCTCTTTCCTTTTTTAACTCTTCCCATTATTTCCAAATTGCCCCTAACCTAGGAAAAGGACGACAGGCAAAGCGAAATACTTTTTCTCAATATAAAAAGAGTTTGAAGTAAACTTTTCAGAAGCACATATAAGAGAAAACTGTGGCCAAATATGTAACACTAAGTTGGGTTTTTGTTTTGGTTTGCAAAACTAGTCATTTGTCATTTTAATATGTGTAATATTACATCACAGGAACAAATAACATTTGTTTGTAGTTTTAATTCAGTAACATTTCAGTTGATCAAATACTAACAAGATGAGCTCAAACGTAATTGTCTAAACAGGTGTATAGGCAGGGCTGCACGTCACTTTGTTGCCCTGGTTCTCAAAGGAGCACCTGGAGATGTTGCTTGGTGCGCATCCTTAAAATGAAATAAACCGGCCCTTTTGAGGGGTACTTGACTTTATGAATGGGGGGGGGGGGGGTGCGCTAGTGAGCACGCAGCAGGGTTACTGTGCGGGGCGCATACAGCAGACCCTTCACGCGATAGCGAGGGGTAAAGCGAGGGATCGCAGATGCCGTCGTGTTCGTGGACGGATTAAAACAATTAAACCTAAATGGCTCGTGAATTATACTTTAGCGGGCGTTAATATACCTGGCCCAAGTAAAGTCTATGTGTGGGAAACCCTGCTATCTTACCAGTTGTTATGCAACTCGCAAATATCTCTCTCTCTGTCTCTGTCTCTGTTGGTGCGCAAATGCGCTTTTTTTCAAATGATCCGGTGCTCTTTTTTGCATGCGCACCAGTTATGTGCAGCCTGTGCAGACCTCCGCCCGTGCGGCCCCTGACAGAGAAGAGACCGGAACAACAGGTCCACACTCCCTGACAGGAATCAAAGCCGGGGGTCGGCCCCGTCTCGGCGGCCGAGCCAGCACCACCGGCCGGTCCACGTCCAAGTGAGCAGCCTTCACCCGGTAAACCGAGACGTGCTCAGCCTTACCGCCCATGTCGACCACCAGGTGTTTTGCACCGTGTTCCAAAACCCGGAAAGGTCCATCGTAAGGGGGCTGCAGGGGGCCTCTGTGTGCGTCGTGATGAATGAAGACGTGCCCAGCCGAGCGTAGAGACCCTGGCGCACCGTGCTGAGTAGTCGGGACTGGAGCGAAAGCCTCCGCCGCGTCACGCAGAAAAACTCGCTGGGCCGTGGCAGACCAGGGAGCTGACGCATTTGAGAGGAAATCCCCCGGAACTCTCAGCGGCTGACCGTAGACCATCTCCGCTGTAGAACACTGCAGATCTTCCTTGGGTGCGGTCCTCAGGCCCAGCATCACCCAGGGCAGCTTGTCGACCCAGTTACCGTCCGTAAGGCCGGCCTTGAGGGACGCCTTCATGGAGCGATGAAAGCGCTCGCAGAGGCCTGAGGGTGGTAAGCGGTAGTCCTGTGCAGCTTGACCCCCAAACCGCTTGCCACAGCGTTCCAGAGCTCGGACGTGAACTGAGAGCCCCTGTCTGAGGAAATGTCTGACGGGGTGCCAAAACGACACACCCACGTTGCAATGAAGGCCCGGGCAACGTCTGCGGCTGATGTCGAAACGAGCGGAACCGCCTCCGGCCAACGAATCGTTCTGTCCACCATGGTGAGGAGGTAGGAAAACCCCTGAGAGGAAGGCAACGGACCCACCAGGTCAATGTTGACATGATCAAACCTCCTCTCAGGCACCAGGAAACGCTCCAACGGGGCCTTCGTGTGGCGGTGCACCTTAGCGCGTTGACAAGCCACGCACTCCCTGGCCCAAGTCCTCACGTCCCTTTTCAGTCCTTGCCAAACGAACTTCGCCGCTACCAAACGTACTGAAGGTTTAACGCCGGGGTGTGATAGGCCGTGCACCGCTTCGAACACAGGACGCCTCCAGCTGGCAGGGACGACAGGCCGCGCCAGGCCCGTAGAGACGTCACACAGGAGGGTAATGCCCGCGTCGCCGAACACCACATCCTCCAAGCGCAGCCCCGCGCCCTCCACCTTCAGAGCCTGGACGCCGGGATCTGTGACCTGGTCCGCCGCCATGCGAGTATAGTCCAGGCCCAACTGGACGGCACCGATGACGACCCTGGAGACGCAATCAGCAACCAGGTTCAACTTGCTAGCCACGTGCTTAATGTCCGTAGTGAACTCCGATATGTAGGACAGCTAGGGCGGTGGTGGCGAAGTCCATAGGGACTTGGCTTGGCAACTGGAAGGTCACAAGTTCAAGTCCCGGAAAGACCAAGTGCTACCGAGGTGTCCCTGAGCAAGGCACCGTTCCCTACACTGCTCCCCGGGCGCCGTACATAATGGCAGCCCACTGCTCCTAACACTAGGATGGGTCAAATGCAGAGAAACCGTTTCGTTACATAGTACCTGTACTACGTAATGACAATAAATTGAATCTTAAAGCTGCCGCTGCTGACGTGCCGACCAAGGCTCCGCCACTTTTGACAGGGCGAAGGTGAGCGGCTTGTGGTCGACAAACGCCGTAAATTCACGGCCTTCCAGCATGAAACGGAAGTGCCGCACGGCCAAATAAAGTCAGAGGGGTCAAAGGCACTGTATTTGCGTTCTCTAGGCGTCAGCTGGCGGCTGAAAAAGGCGAGCGGCTGCCAAGCGCCCTCCACCCACTGCTCGTGCACTGCGCCGACCGCATAGTCCGACGCGTCCGTGGTGATGGAGATGGGAGCCGTAGATGATGGGTGTGCCAGCAAAGCCACCTGAAGATGTTTTCACGATTTGGCTTCATTTCTTGTCCTAAATCCTAGTCCTAATTTCTTGCAGAAGTACTTGCACTAATGTCCAATTTATGTTTCTTGTTGATTGTGTTTTTATATATATTTATTACTTACTTTTATACCCTTGTTTAGCTAGAACGTTCTTAATTTGTTTATATATATATATATATATTGTTTTTGTTCAGGATGTGGGACTGTAAGAAACGGTATTTGAATGTTTCTGTATGTATAACACATGTGGAACATTTGACACTAAAGTTGACTTGAACTTCAACTTTGGCTAAATCTGTAATAAACATTTAGTTTTGTTCACAAAAATATTTATACAAATGTATCGGTGGAGTATAACAAACAGGAGACTATACCGATTGTAAGTCGCTTTGGATGAAAGCGTCAGCTAAATGTAATGTAATGTAATGTAATATTAATGTGTGTAGTGAGTTAATAAACTGTATAATAGTAAAATTATTGAAGATGATGCCATGTTTATTGAAGATTTTACACTATAAATATTGACCAAAATTATTCCAAACCACATTCTTCCAAACTCTCTGCTGTCGTCTGACCACCAGGAGACTATTGATGTGTGTAGTGAGTTTGGTACTGTATAATAGTGAAGTGATTGAATATTATTGTATTCTCTTTTTTCGGAGTTGCACTTTGCAGACGGTCCCTGAGCACTCGTTTCTTCTCCGGCTGCAGATAGAGACCAATTTAATGTGTCCAGTTTGTAGGACGGCGCGTATTGGCTTTTTTTGATCAACATGTGATTGTAGTTCGTTGTCAACCTTACCACGGTACTTGGGAGACGTAATTGTGTCTGAATAACGTTTTGTTCATGAGTTATTGATCCGTGAAATCCGAATCTGCCAATATCGTTCTAACTTTACTCAACTTGGGCCTTCTAGAATACCCTGGAACCAAGGGGAACTGTTGTGTGTGATTTTTTACCAGTGGTGAGCCTGTCTCTGAGGGCCTAAGATATTCTACAAAATAATATTTAAAAACATTAAAACAAATTATATTTTTCTTTATACAGTATATTTTTTTAAATGTGTTTTTAGTAATATTTGTCATTAGTTTTACCAATAATAACTTGATTAAATTGTATTTAAAATAACATTTCCAAAGAAATAAATCCTTTGAATCTGCCTATTCAGTTTCTGTTTGAATGTGAAGGGTTAAATGAAAGAAGCTCCTCTCTGCGAGGTGAAGACAGGAGCTGATTGGACGGCCAGCTATGAATTCACAGAGGTCCCGATGCGTCCTAAAACCCGGATGTAAACTCCTTCCGGTTCCTTCGTCAAAAACGCAATGCAATTTCTCCATAGGATTTTGGAAAATAGCTCGAAATAAGGTCTGTGGTTGACACACATTTAAGAGACGGATCACGTTTTGTTCATCCGGATAATCTCCACATGTCAACCCTACTTTTATAATTTTTGAATCATAAATGTAGTTGCCAGAAGCAAAATGCTAACGTTATGCTATAAACGACTACAAGCTAGTCCAGCAGCAGGGTCGCACGACTTCAACGTCACGCCAACTTAAGATCGTTTCAACTGACTTGCACTGAAACTGCACTTTGAACACTTTAAATATATTATTAACATTTTAAACTGTATACCACGTTTATCTAGGCCCTTTTTGTTTTGTTTTATGTATACCACGTTTATCTAGGCCCTTTTTGTTTTGTTTTATGTATACCACGTTTATCTAGGCCCTTTTTTTTTTGTTTTATGTATACATGTCACACTGTGGGAAACGATATTTCTGGATGTATAACACATGTAGAATTTTTGACAATAAAGCTGACTTTGACTTTCGCGCGCTTGCATATTTTAACAAAGCTTTTCATTTGAGCCACACTGAATTTAACTAGAAGTCATGGCTGTCAATGACCAGTCTGATATCATTTTACAAAGATGACAAGAAGAGTGTAGATAGAGGAGAGAACCACTACAAGTCAGGACACGTACAACAGTGCAGCCTAGATGAAGGTGTGCTTACCGGTGTTGTCAGGGCTAGCATGAGAGACAAGGTTTATAGTGTCGGTGAGTCTTGATAGCAAGAGTACCGTTAACCTAGAGTTAATTTATTCACATTAGTGACATTAATTCCCATCAACAAATCCATTTCATGTGTCACATGAAATCTTTATTACAAATATTACACACCAGAAAACACAGAAATATCCATGAAATACACATACAGTATAGGCTATAAACAATTAAAGGGATAATTGGGAAGGCATTACAAATGTAAATATATAAATGTGAATGCCCACGTGGAGAATGGAAATGCAGTCATGCCGCTGCATTAGCCATCTTTGCCATCCACAGTTTCAGCTGCACTGGCTTCCTGTGTGTCAAAGAATAGATTTCAAAATACTGCTGCTGGTTTATAAAGCACTGAATGGTTTAGGCCCAAAATACATTTCTGACCTCCTGCTAAATTATGAACCATCAGATCTCTCAGGTCTTCAGGGACTGGTCAGCTTTCTGTCCCCAGAGTCAGAACTAAACATGGAGAAGCAGCGTTCAGTTATTATGCTCCAAGTATCTGGAACAAACTCCCAGAAACCTGCAGGTCCGCTGCAACTCTGACTACTTTTAAATCCAGCAAGAAGACTTTTCTTTTTGTCGCTGCTTTTAATTGAACTATTCATTACATTACATTGCATTTAGCTGACGCTTTTATCCAAAGCGACTTACAATAAGTGCGTTCGACCAGGAAGACACAACCTTGAAGAAAACAGAATCATAAAGTACATCAGGTTTCATAGAGCCAAACATTTCAAGTGCTACTCAACTGGCTTTAGGTAAGCCAGTCCTTTATTAGGATATAAGTGCTTTGTTAATAGTTCTATCGCTCGAGGTGGAGTCGAAAGAGATGAGTTTTTAGTCTGTGCCGGAAGGTGTGTGAGCTTTCTGCTGTCCTGATGTCAATGGGAGCTCATTCCACCATTTAGGAGCCAGGATAGCAAACCCACGTGTTTTTGCTGATGGGAACTTGGGTCCCCTTCGCTGCGAGGGTGCAGCGAGCCGTTTGGTTGATGCAGAGCGGAGTGCACGTGCTGGGGTGGATGTCCTGGATGTAGGAAGGGCCAGATCCATTCGCAGCATGGTACGCAAGCACCAGTGTCTTGAAGTGGATTCTAGCAGTTACCGGAAGCCAGTGGAGGGAGCGGAGGAGCGGAGTGGTGTGGGAGAATTTAGGAAGGTTGAAGACCAGGCGAGCCGCTGCATTCTGGATGAGCTGCAGAGGTCGGATGGCACATGCAGGTAGACCAGCCAGGAGGGAGTTGCAGTAGTCTAGGCGTGAGATGACGAGAGCCTATTCACATCTTAGACTGCACTGTAACTTTTATCCATGTCTTTTTTTTTTAATGTTTATTTTATTAGCTTTTCTTTTTAATGACTGATTTTAAATGGCATTTTCTTAATGTCTTTCATTTTTGTAAAGCACTTTGAATTGCCTTGTGTTGAAAAGTGCTATATCAATAAACTTGCCTTGCCTTACACTGACACCCCCTGTCAGTGGAAGAAGCCAAAGGCAGCTAAACGTACGCATTCAGTGGAGGAGCTATTTCCTCCAACCAATAACTCATTCAACCCGCTGACAAGAGAGCCCACCTCCGAAGATCGTGACTGGCTGAGGGACAGACTTGGGGGCAGGTTCTCAGGAATTTCTTGGCTTCTCTCCCCCGAGCCAGAAGAGGAACACTCCAGCTTGGAAACACTTACTGTTCCTGAAATTATCAAATATGTTGGGCATCAGGGACCTGAGGCAATTGGGGCAAGCATGGCATAGTCTGAGGAGCAACAGAGGGCAATTCAGGTGGCTACACTGGTCAGCGAACCAACCCAAACTGGCATTTGTTCAGGAAAGGAAGGTTGACTGCCAGCAACTTTGGAGCTGAGGTCAAAGCGTGTGACTGCTTCCCTTAGTGCCAGGGTGCTAGGGCAACAACAGGCCCTTGATGGTGTTTTGTCTGTACAGTGGGGGACTATGAATGAATGTGAGGGCGTCAGGGCATTCACCACTGCAACCCAGATGCAGGTCCATGAGTCAGGTTTGTGGCTCTCCCAATCAGGATTGTTGGGGGCATCTCCAGATGGTCTGGTAGGGTCTCCCGCTGTGCTGGAGGTAAAGTGTCCCTACGGAGCCAGGGAAATGACAATTAGTGAAGCATTGCAAATCAAGGGCTTCTGTGTCAGTAAGGAAGGAGTAACATTCAGCCTGCGTGAGGAGCATCCTTACTGGCACCAAGTGCAAGGTCAGCTTCACCTCACTGCAAGAAAGAAGAAGAAATTAAGAATCGTTTTTAATTTACATTTACTCGCCTTTGCAATGTTGTGGTTGTTAGAGTGTTAGGCTTCCTGTCAGCTCGTCTGTTGGGAAGATATCAAATATTAGTTTCATGGAAGTCACACCGTCACATATAAGAGCATTAAGACATACAGTACATAGGCTAAAACAAAACATCTAAAGATATAACCTTGCACTTTGTCTCGTGAACATTTTCATTATTTTGACATTTTTATAGATGAAAATTGAACTAAAGAAATAAAGGTAGATTAATCCATATTGAAAATAGGTGTCAGCTGCTACACTAATTATAATAGTTATATTTCTTAATTAAGATAAGATATTACTGTATTGATCCCAATTTGGGAAATGTGTGTGTTGCAGCAGCATAACAAGAAAAACAAAATATAATTTATTATATATACAAAAGTATGTGAGGGATGGAATATTAAATTGAATATAAATGTAAAATGTACATGTGATGTTACGTCCAAGAGAAGATATGGAGCAGAGAGTTCTCTGCCAGCCAGAGGTGATTTGTTATTAGTTCAATATGTCAAACTGATTTCCCTGACTACAATCTGTAGTCACATGGTGAAACGTTATGTAGCTTGTACTAATTAGACTTATCATATAAGCCACACAGGTTTTAATAGGATGTATTCATTATCTTTACTTATGTTGCGGTCTTTTCAGCAGCGCCATCTCTAAAACGGCGATACAGTCACTACCCATCATTTACATTTCACCGTGACATGGACACAAATGTAACGTCAGCTTACCTCATGGCACGAATCCAGACTCTCCTTTGGAACACATTGGCCGGGAAACGATAGAACGATCACGTTTCATGCGAAGACCTGTGGCTGCAACCCGGAGCAAAGCAACACACCATTGCGTAGCTAACTAGTAGCGCTAACTAGTAGCGCTAGCTTTAGCTAACGTTAGCCAACGAAATGAACTGCCGAGTAAAATTAGAAAACTCTGGTAATTAATTGTTCTATAATTTGTAAAACTACGGTGTTAAAAACGACAATTTCAAAAATACAGAATCTAATGGTCAGATATATATATACAGATACTACAGATACTAAAGATAGGCAGGTACTTGCTTTCAAGGGGGAAAACAAACTTAGCGGGAGTGTTTACGTTGTCGGCGTAATGACGTACAACGGCCTCGACAATTTCTGTAGTCCTATTCAGCCAATCGGTAACAACCATCGTTTTTCAGACACGTAAACTCTTCAAAAATCACCAGTGGGGTCACTGCTGATGTATTTAATGTCGTAGAACAAAACGTGATTTATCTCTTAAATTTGTGTCAACCACAGACCTTATTTCGAGCTATTTTCCAAAATCCTATGGAGAAAATGCATTGCTTTTTGACGAAGGAACCGGAAGTGCTAAAAATGCTAACTTACTTCCGGGTTTTAGGACGCGTTCTCTATTATCGCAGACATTATGACAAGTTCCGCCCGCTGTGAAACGTTTCTTGTTTCCATAGCAACAACAACTGTCAACAACGTAAACTCGCCTTCAAAATAAAAGCATGCCAAATTACACTTGTTACGAAAGTAACAAACACAATGCAATATCCTTTTCAATTTCAAAGAACACAAATTGGGTTATTTACAGGTGTCGTTTTGTGTGGTAGAGGGTCGCTTTCATTGATGCGTTTTGCACCCTGGGCGAGTCGTTGTTTTGATATTCCACCAGTGTGAAAAAAAAAAAAAAAAAAAAAAAAAATTTGTATTTCGCGTGCCCCACCACTTTTGAACATATCAAAAACGCCAACTGTTTATACATAAACCAAGCGGCAAACTCTGGGGCAGAGCCGGGAGGTCAATAGGAAGTGCCTCAAACTGCAGTTAATCTAGTGGCCAGTAGGAGCAGGCTGCAGAAAGGAGCAATTTCCATAGAACCCCATGTTAAAATGCCCAACTTTACAGCAGAAATAAACACGTTTCTACCCCTGGATGCAATAAAACTTATTCTGGATATAGTTAGATTCCACCTTCATGACTATGGATTGGTGAGTGAATTGTTTTATAACGCAACTCTTTTAGTTATATTAGGTCTTAAAGTGTTTACATAAATTAGGGAAACTTAGTCTCTGCAGTGACTGCTGCTTCTAGCTTTCTGTCTCTCTGCTAGTAGCTCCGTTAGCTCAGTAAGGATGCTAGAGGGGCTCAACTGCTCGGCTGATCCGGAGAACACAACTTGAACTCGGACGTGTTTGTTGTGTTGGTGCCTGGTGGAGTATTCTTCATTTAAATATCGGACTTATCTAATGGTTCTGCGGCAGGCACGTGCACACATAGACATCAAAGTGGGCTTGAGCCTCTGCCCTTTTTCTTCCTCCAGCATTTTCTTTTTTAAAGGGGACCTATCATGCAAAATGCACTTGTGTACGTCTTTTATACATGAATATGTGTCCCCGGTGTGTCAGGGAACTCACCAAGTGTCAGAAAACACAACCCTCTCTATTTTCCTCCATACCCAAATCTCTAAAAACGGGGCTGCAACGGATCTGATACAGACTGATCCAGATAGGAAATATCTCTGCGTCAGAAACAAGGAGCTCCGCCTATATGGCCAACTCTCCACCTATCAGGGGAATGAGAGGGTGCTGTGGCATGGTAACAGCATGGTAACAGCATGGTAACATGACGCTCGTGCCTCGCCCCCCTCCTTTGCAGGGGGGCGTGGTCAGCTGCAGCGCATGCAAAGACAGGGTGGAGGAGAGCAAAATAGAGCGAAATGAGGCATGGCTAAAATGCATGATCTGTTTGGTATTTTGAAAAAGAAAACGTATAAATATACCTTATATAGGTAGGCCTATGGCCCTACAATATATTATTCAAATATAGCATGATAGGTCTCCTTTAAATAAATGAATATATATCTACTGCTGTTTTGCGCACAGTTTCCCTTTCCAAAAATATATTGATGGCAGAGGACCAGGCAGAGGACCAGGAAGGGGTCTCGGGCGGACGGCCCGGGGGCAAGGCAGAGGACCAGGAAGGGGTCTCGGGCGGACGGCCCGGGGGTAAGGCAGAGTCCAAAAAGGGGGATTCGGGCGGACGGCCCGGGAGCAAGGCAGAGGACCAGGAACGGGTCTCGGGCGGACGGCCCGGGGGTAAGGCGGAGTCCAAAAAGGGGTATTCGGGCGGACGGCCCGGGGGCAAGACAGAGTCCAAGGTGGGGTCCAAGGTGGGGACCATGGAGGGGCGAAGGCAGCTGCAGGAAGAGTCAGGGGGCCGGGCTTGAGGGCGAAGGCAATGGCAGGAAGAGTCAGGGGACCGGGCCCGAGGGCGAGGACCACTGCACTCAGGGGGCCGAGCATGAGGGCGAGGGCCGCGGCCGGGAAAGTCAGAGGGCCGGGCTCGAGGGCGAAGGCCGTGGCTCTCAAGGGGCCGGGATCGAGGGTGAAGACTCCGGCTCTCAGAGGGCCTGGCTCGAGGGTGAAGACCAGACAGCTCCGCAGGCCGGGCAGGAAGGCGTTGACGGGACAGTGCCGGAGGCCGGGCAGGACCCGGTGTCGGAGCTGGTGGGACAGGCCTCGGCAGGATCCCCCACGGAAGAGGACCAGGACACGGGATTGGCAGGACCCCCGGCAGGAGAGTAGTCGGCAGGACCCCCAACGAGACAGGACAAGGAGCCGGCAGGACCCCCGGCAGGAGAGCAGACTGCGGGACCCCCAACGGGACAGGACAAAGGGCCGGCAGGACCCCCGGCAGGAGAGCAGTCGGCGGGGCCTCCAACGGCACAGGACAAAGGGTTGGCAGGACCCCCGGCAGGAGAGTAGTCGGCGGGACCTCCAACGAGACAGGACAAGGAGCTGGCAGGACCCCCGGCAGGAGAGTAGACGGCGGGACCCCCAACGGGACAGGACAAAGGGTTGGCAGGACCCCCGGCAGGAGAGTAGTCGGCGGGGCCTCCAACGAGACAGGACAAGGAGCTGGCAGGACCCCCGGCAGGAGAGTAGACGGCGGGACCCCCAACGGGACAGGACAAAGGGTTGGCAGGACCCCCGGCAGGAGAGTAGTCGGCGGGGCCTCCAACGGCACAGGACTAAGAGTTGGCAGGACACCCGGCAGGAGAGTAGTCGGCGGGACCTCCAACGGGACAGGACACAGGGTTGGCAGGACCCCCGGCAGGAGAGCAGTCGGCGGGGCCTCCAACGGGACAGACATACGATTGATAGGACCCCTGGCAGAGGAGTAGTCGACGGGGCCTCCAACGGGACAGGACATGGAGTTGGCAGGACCCCCAGCGGAACCTCCAACGGACCAGGACATTGGGTAGGGACTTGAGACGTGACTCGAGAGGGGACTCGAGAGGAGACTCGAGAGGAGACTCGAGAGGGGAACCAAGGGGGAACTCGAGAGGGGACTCGAGTATGGACTCGAGAGGAGACTCGAGAGGAGACCCGAGAGGGGAACCAAGGGGGAACTCGAGAGGGGACTGATAGAGGTGTTATGGTTCTATCTTGTTATGCACAATGTTGATTATTCTCTCGGAACTAGCTAAATACATGGGTCTGGGGTAGAGTTCTTCAGATTTGACGTTGCAACTCTACCGTGAAGTCAGAACATCTGACTCTTGTGACTTGTGATGTGAATTCTCCGGCCGAAGCTCCAAATAAACCATCAGTGTTTGACATCAAAGCTCCAACTCTCCTCGTGTCTCTCTGAGTCCTGACTCTCCATTGCTGCAGAAGTTTCCCTTACACTTACCACTGGTAGTCTTAGTGCTTTAACTACATTCTCATGAACGAAGCTTCTCTGGCTGCCTCCATCCAACAGACAGCGTATGATTTTCTTCCCTGCTGGGCCCTCTGTCCACGCCTTGACTGTCTGGAGCAGGACTGTGTTCTGGACATTAGCTCTCATTTGAACTGTGCTTGACACAGCGGATACCACAGCATCCGTACTTCCACTGTCGGCATCTGGTTTAGCTTCAGTTTATCTTTGTGAGCAGCAACAGAACTGTCTGGACAATGTTCTGGTTTATGGTTGGCACTGTCACAATATACACATGTCTGGTAGTTATTACTTGCTGTGTGCAATGCAGTCGCTGATGGCACATTCCAACTTTTAGGTTTGTTTTCAGTAAGGGTGTGTGGCTTACCAGTTCTGATATTTGGCAGAAAGTCCTTTTTAGTGTTACCCGGTCTGGTGAGCTGAAGGGCTCTCTCTGCTCTGGACTTCATTCTGAAGAAACAGGGTGAGTTCAGGTACCCTCCATTCGCCAATGGAGTCTGAAATGCGTGTGTAGTCTAATGCTATGTCTTCTGGTATGAGCTGTAGTAGAACTGGGCATAGCAGGCAGCCATATGTGTCACTGTGTACCCCTAAGGATTCTAGACTCCGAATTTGTATTTCACATTCATCGTACAGTTGTCTGAGAGCTGCAACATCCGATGATCTTCTCACAGGAGTCAAGTTTAGCAATTTGGTGTGCCAAATGTGTGCACTTACTACAATGTCTTTTCTTCCAAAGCGGTTCTGAAGCAATTGTATTGCTGCATCATAATTATCATCTGTTATGGCCAGTCCTGCCACAGCTCTTGCTGCTGCTCCAGTCAGATAGGATCTCAGGTAAGTGAACTTCTCCCTCTTACACAGTGCATCGTTGTCATGAATAGCCGTTTCATATTGGGACCAGAATTCTTGCCACAGGCTTATTTCTCCACCGTATCTTTCTATTACTAACTTGGGCAGTTTAACAGTCTGTTTATGCAGTAATCTGACTGAAGGTGCACTCACATCGCTCACCCGCACAGTCACAGAGTCCCGCGCCTTCTGAATGTATCTGGTGGGCCGGGATTTCCATGTGATAATACGGTCCTGGTATTCCTGAGTGTTTTCAATCTCTGCCTCCAGATAGTCCGTCGGCGTTTCATCCTCAATGCCTTTGTCTAAATCTAATAAACTTTCTTTCTTGTTCGACAATAACGTCAGCATTTCACGGAGTCTATCAGAGTCTGGTTAATCTTTGATCACCTCCTCTTCTAATCAGCTTCGTTGTCGAGGCTTGTATTGTTCCCCGCTTCCGTCTCATCCGTTCGTAGCGCTCAGTCATTTAAACAGCTAGCATTAGCCAGTTAGCTTCCAACTACGACACAGTTCAAAGTCTTAAAAGTATTGACCTCCCTGGTTTCGGCACCAACATGTTGTGTAATAGAAGCTTCGAATGAAGAACCAAACTGAACTTTTACTTTATATTCATTAAACAGTTTCCAACAAGAACGGTGGAAGACAGAGAAAATGCACTCGACATGCTCGTATTCAATTTTCATGTTATGTGGAGCAATGTCTGTTTATTTTATAACTAAAAAATAAAAATATATAATTAAAAAATGTTTTTCATAACAACAGGAAGGTGTCAGAGAAGGACACATACTTGCACTTCAAAATAAAAGCATTTCCAGTGAAACATTGTACCTTTTAACCTCTATCAATAATCAAATTAACAAATGTTTAACTGCCTTAAAGAAAACAAGTTACATCAGTGGCAAACTGTGAGTGGAGATCCACGCAGCTTTGCCGGCGAAACTCCTGTGTCAGTTTTACTCTCTACAGCAGGGGTATTCAACTAAAATTCAACGAGGTCCAGTTAGAGAAAATGTCCCCATGCAAAGGTCCAGAACTTCAAAATGTCTAACTTGCTTCATGAATTAGTGTGATATATATTGAAGTAGCTGTAGCTTTGTCAACGTCTGCATGTAATCAACAGCTGACTGCCAATCAAATAAAGAGAGTACAATTCAAAAACAACTATTTATTATCAATTAACATTAAATACTGTGGATATGTGTAATGTTCCTCTCGGGCTGCATTTAAAAATAAAATAGAGAAAATAAATAAAATAGCTTTTGAAAATGTGTGAATCTTAAAAGTGCTTAATTTTAGATAAATAAAATAAAGTGTAGCAGCAGCTTGAGTTTCCCTTTTTCTTTGTTAACCGTTTCACATCATGACTTAACAGTTTCAGACGATTATAGAACAATATCAGTCTTTACACATCAGAACAATTTAACAGTTTCAAAGTTTCTCTTTCTTTCCCTCTTACATTGCAGTCTCTCACTCACTTTGTTTTATTCAGTGTGAGAATTGAGCTGGAGCTTATCCTGCCAGTTTAAATCTGGGCTGAAATGGTGTCAGGGCCATTCTCATACACATGCAGGTGCTCATTGGGTAGCCTCGGTTAGCTCATTGGTTAGCCTCGGTTAGCTCATTGGTTAGCCTCGGTTAGCTCATTGGTTAGCCTCGGTTAGCCTGCCCTGGAACCATATTTAGTTTGTGTGACCTCAGTTCTGACTTGAGAGGGAATGTTTGGTCAACCACTTTGTGTTTTGTCTCATAGTGGCGTCTTGTCTCTTTTAATGAGCGCCACGGTCTCTGAACAAATGAGACACACTGGCTCTGTGCTCCCAGTGGGCAGGATGAACATGAACGAGTCCACTCAAAGCTCTGTTCTCACCAGTCCACTTTCCTCTTCTTGGAGAGCGCCATGTGTCACTATGTGTCTCTCCCTGCCTGCCGCTAACACGCCTGTTCACTCTCCTCTCCGCTTCTCTCCCTGTATCGCTAATTATTCTCTTCACTCACTTTCCTCTCCGCTTCTCTCTGCCGCGCTCTCATCTCTTCTTCTGTGTTTCTCTCCCGGTATCGCTCACTCGTCTCTTCTTCTGTGTTTCTCTCCCTGTATCGCTCTCTCATCTCTTCTTCTGTGTTTCTCTCCCTGTATCTCTCTCGTATTTAAGTGAAGTAAAAATAAAATAGAAACTACTAAAACTTGTTCTGAACTTCTGATATTTGAGTCTCACTCAAATTCAGCAGCACTAGATTGCGGTGCAGAAAGCAGAGTTGCTGCGAGGCTCCTAGCAGCCATCACAGTCCCAGTCGTCCCAGCGCGTCACAGTTTCTCCGCTGCGAGACGCTAACCGATCTCAGCTTGCTAATCGATATCTTGTTTGTGCAGATACGATAAGTAATAAGGGTATTTTAACGTGAGTTCTGTGCTAAGGGTGTTTTCACTCAGGGCTAATTCAGAGCCTTTGTTATTACCCTTATGTTTCGTTTTGCTAAAAATGGTTAATATTGTTTGACTCTGAGTTTCTTCCCGTTAAGTGGGTATGATACTATGTTAAATGTTAAGAAGCCCTCAGATGCTGTTTCTTGCAGATGTTGCGATTTTAAACTAAGAATATCATTTAATATAGCTGTGATAATTACATTATAATTGAGTTTAAGAAAACCGAATGAAAACTATAATGAAACATAAACTTAAACAAAACACTTGATCTTGTTCTGTTTGACACAGTCCTGGTATAGCTCAGAGCCACGACATCCTAGCAGTAAACACAGGGCCAACAAAAAGAGGAGGACTTTGATACCTACAATTTATTCAACGGGTGTGAGAGAACTGGATACTGCTCTGAGGTTGAAGGGGGGGAAGGTGAAGTGTACGACTCCGTAACCCAGAGGCGGAGGATGAAAGAAAAGGAGAAAGCAGAGCTCGGATGAGTCAGAGAAGATGTTTCTCTTGCAGGGGAGCTGCAGCTTTTTACTGTGGACCCCCCTGTTGTGGGGGTGGGAGCAGTGAGATGATTAAGAGGCCAATTCCAATGATGCTTGTTCGGTTTTTTGTCCTCAACATTTTAGGCAAAATACTCCATATAACATGATGACTGTAAATAAGATAAAGGCCTTCAGAGTTAGCCAGACTTATTTTATGGGGGGCTCTAGGCTTAATAACATTGGGGCATGTTAATAAGCGCTGTCCCCCAGTAGGAGCAACGCTGCATTGCTGTAATAAAGGCCGATGTTCTCCTCATTACCAGGTCTGACCTGCGTAACTTATTGTTGTCTTTTAACTAGGGCTGTCAAGTTAACGCGTTAATAACGCGTTAACGCAAAAAAAAATTAACGCCACTAATTATTTTAACGCGATTAACGCATGTGTATTTTTTGTCCTCGGCCGCCCCGTAGTTTCAGAGCGCATCGAGTTTAAAATACCATCTACAAGCTGATGCTGACAGCCCCGCTCCTGCTGCCCGCTTGTGGCAGACCACACTTCCACGCTCACCGGCAGGCACCGACAGGCCATCGGGAGGACCGGGTGTGTGTGTGTGTGTGTGTGTGTGTGTGTGTGTGTGTGTGTGTGTGTGTGTGTGTGTGTGTGTGTGTGGCACGAGTGAGCAAGAGAGAGACCTTACGTGCATTGTTGTGGTTAGCATCTGGTGCTAGCTAGCTGCGCTAACGGATATAAGGAGCTGTTTAAATGAAAACAGAGGAGCGCTCTATCCACACAACTGCGCCGAGCACTTGACTTTATGCAGGAAGCAGACAGCGGTACATTGTACGAGAAGTCAGCACACTCATGATTGCAGCAACATGATTGCAGCGTCCAGGCAACTCCTGTTCGAGCATATGCCTTGAGTTGCACATAGCTCCAACGATCCAACCAACACGTTCTCACTCCCATCCCGTCACATATTGACGGACGGTCAGGGCCCCTCCCCGTTGCTATATTACGTACAGGGTACCCCTTTCCCGTCATTTTCTACGGGCAGGGCTTCCCATAGACCTTCATTGCGGACACAGCGGACCCCTTGACCGTCAGGTTTCTACGGGAAGGGCGTCCCATAGACCTTCATTGCGGACAGCGGACCCCTTGACCGTCAGGCTTCTACGGGCAGGGCGTCCCATGGACCTTCATAATGCCTATTTTAAGGTTCATTTGGCCATTAAAATGCGTTTTGATGTCATTTTATGCGAGTAATGAGTTTTTATTTCTGATTATTTGTGCAGTACATGTACATGATGTTTAGTTTGCTAGTTATGACGAAGATTACTTCATGAATGTGTACACATTCATGGTTGCTAAGGTGGTTGCTATGGACGCTGCAACAGCTCCCAGACCACGTGATCAACAACAATGGCTGTCCTTCGTGTTATTCTCGGTGGAAAAATGCCTATTTTATGGTTCATTTGGCCATTAAAATGCGTTTTGATGTCATTGTATGCGAGTAATGAGTTTTTATTTCTGATTATTTGTGCAGTACATGTACATGATGTTTAGTTTGCTAGTTATGACGAAGATCACCTTACGTCTGTGAGGAAAATACATGGGCTCAGAGCCTCGTATTTTTTAAATCTTTTTTTCCTTCTAATTTGTTATTCTTTTCAAAATAACACACTGTTATTTACTCACCAATAACACACAATTATCCTTGCTTTTATTTATTGGTTTAATTCCATAATCTCGGTCTTTTTTGGCGTTCGTCAGGAACTGAATTTAAAAATAAAAATAACCGGAAACAGACGTGGGCATTTCGAGCGATTACCCAAGATTCTCAGCTACGCTGATTGGATGTTTTAGCCGCAATGCATGCTGGGATTTGGTGTTTATATTATATGAAATCCGGAAAACATTTGAAAAGACTAAAATAATACTTAATTCCGAGTGCTCTTGCTTTTCTCTTTGAAAGTCATCACATAACGGCATTGTAATACACGGTTCGGCTGCATTAAATATTACAGATCTGCCGTAGTTCTTTATTTAGAGAGCCCTGATGAGAAGACCTATGGAAAAACTGAAGAAATGCCGCCGAAACTGAATACTTGACGTGGATCATAAATATATCAACAATTAAAAAACTTCTCAATTTCTCTTCACACAATACGTCTCCTTGCAGTATCAACACTAATTCGGCTGACTTTTACATTTGATGTAATTCATAGATAGGTTATATTTACACCATAACGGTGCACAGCTGATAAAAAAGGACTGTAGTTTTTAAAGATATTACTGATTTGAATTGGATTGCATTTTGAATGTAAGAATGTAAATACTGAGTCTGAAATAGTATAGCAATATGCTGTAAAATTATGTGAAAGCATGAATAAAACTACACATCTTCAGATGTTGTACATACAAGTGTCTGTGTGTACCTTGTGTGCCTAGTGGTTAAAGCACGTTATTGAATTATTGTTTTTATGTGTTATATTTGATTAAAAAAATATTAAGAGTACATATACTTTCAGAGGGGAAAGTAGAAGGTCTGTGATAGAAATATAGAATATAAAAAATCAAGAAGATACTATAAGTGATCTCTTCAATAAAACAGTTTAGTGCAGGATGTACAAAGATATTAATAGGAGGAGGTGCAAAACAGAAAAACGAATTAACCTTTATTTAAACATTAAATAACAGATTACGGTCTTCTTTTAAATAAGAAAAAAACGTTGGGGGTATCTATCTACAGATAAATACAAAGTACTTAACGTCTAATATATTGCTTTCCTGCAATGTTAACTATGTTGAAGCACTTATTTTAACTGATATTATACATATGGATTATACTCTTATGTATGTAGATAGAATAAGAAATGTGCAGAATATGACAGTTTAATGGTGGAGGTACACACATATTGATAGATGTCTTGTACTGCACTGTTGAGGGACCTGTGACCCAAGTTTTTCATTCATTTCATAACTACACCGTAAGTTGTGTAAATGATATATCAATACACCTTTAAAATCTTGAAATCTTGAAAGGGATGTGCAAAATAGCCATAATATATAGTCTTTAATTAACTATTAGTAGAGAATAACGAGTAATTAATATACTTTATTACTCGTTTCCATTAATGTCAATTGCAGATACATGTTTAGTCTTCTCAAGCACAAGTATCAAATATCTCTCCTGATTGTTGGCACTTGACAATCACCTTATCTGAATTTTACTCAGGTGTAACTAAAGTCTGATTTAAGGGTTGTTTATATTTCACATCATTAATCAGAATCTGCAAAGTAACTCAAATAAGTGTAGTGGAGTAAAAATACCAGGTTAACCTCTGAATTGTAGTGGAGTAGAATTACAAAGTATCAATGAGCTTTCATATGGGTATATTAATGCTATATATTGATGCTGCGCATTATGGACAGCGATTTTTATCCATTTATTAATTATATGTTTTACATTTGATAACACCAATGTGTTTACTAATGGCAACTTCTAATTGTGGGAAAACGAAAAAGTTCAGTAGAGACGTCCCATAGAACATTTTTGCGAAACACAATAGTGTAGTGTGTAGTTCTGGGGGGGCGTTCGATTCCAGTTTTGGATAGTCTGGCGTGGTTTCGTTCCATTTCACACAGCTGTTTGACGCTGTAACCTTGGCGCACTGCCACTCCAACATCCAATCCCAGACCTAGAAGAGTAATCACGGGCACTGTAGTCCTCAACGATAGCTGGGGATTCTGGGTAGTGTAGTGTCTTCGCCATCCTAAACTCAAACATTTTGACAATCGCAATGATGCTCGAACTGTCCCTTATAGGCCTACGTCTGTTTCCGGTTATTTTTATTTTGAAATTCAGTTCCTGACGAACACCAAAAAAGACCGAGATTATGGAATTAAACCAATAAATAAAAGCAAGGATAATTGTATGTTATTGGTGAGTAAATAACAGTGTGTTATTTTGAAAAGAATAACAAATTAGAAGGAAAAAAAGATTTTAAAAATACGAGGCTCTGAGCCCCATGCATTTTCCTCACAGACGTAAGGTAATCTTCGTCATAACTAGCAAACTAAACATGTACATGTACTGCACAAATAATCAGAAATAAAAACTCATTACTCGCATACAATGACATCAAAACGCATTTTAATGGCCAAATTAACCTTAAAATAGGCATATTTCCACCGAGAATAACACGAAGGACAGCCATTGTTGTTGATCACGTGGTCTGGGAGCTGTTGCAGCGTCCATAGCAACCACCTTAGCAACCATGAATGTGTACACATTCATGAAGTAATCTTCGTCATAACTAGCAAACTAAACATCATGTACATGTACTGCACAAATAATCCGAAATAAAAACTCATTACTCGCATAAAATGAGATCAAAACGCATTTTAATGGCCAAATGAACCTTAAAATAGGCATTATGAAGGTCTATGGACGCCCTGCCCGTAGAAGCCTGACGGGCAAGGGGTCCGCTGTGTCCGCAATGAAGGTCTATGGGACGCCCTGCCCGTAGAAAATGACGGTAAAGGGGTACCCTGTACGTAATATAGCGACGGGGAGGGGCCCTGACCGTCCGTCAATATGTGACGGGATGAGAGTGAGAACGTGTTGATCCAACACACACACACACACACACACACACACACACACACACACACACACACACACACACACACACACACACACACACACACACACACACACACACACACACACACACACACACACACACACACACACACACACACACACACACACACACACACACACACACACACACACACACACACACACACACACACACACACACACACACACACACACACACACACACACACCATTTGTATTGTATGAGAGAGGTTCCAGGTTGAATTGAGGCGAATATTTGTAATGTTCAGAGGTTGTTGTGTTTAATATTCATGAGAATATTTGTCATTGTTCAAATGATAATAAACATTAGCATACAGCATATTTGTCCACTCATATGTTGATAAGAGTATTAAAAACTAGAAAAATATTCCTCTAAGGTACATTTAGAACAGATCAAAAATGTGCGATTAATTTGCGATTAATCGCGATTAACTATGGACAATCATGCGATTAATCGCGATTAAATATTTTAATCGACTGACAGCCCTACTTTTAACCCCTCATTATTTTGACAACGTTTGTGCCAATTTTGTGCTTATTAATTCACATCAACCGAGTGTCTCTCCACACCCTACTGTATCACTCAGAGTAGTTGTGGTGTTTTTCCATCTGATGGTCGCTGTATTTCTAGCTCAAGATTCTCGATTGTGATTTGTTGAAACGTGCTACGTTCTAAAAACAGCTTGTTCTTCAGATAAGATGCTATGTTTCAGTTGTAATATATTCTTGAGGCCACAGAAGTTGAGCATTACAAGAAAACATCATACAGGTCATTCAAGCATGCATTACTTTTTCTGCGCTGACTTGAGAGAGACACAGTCTCTGGTGGTTCTGTTCTGAATCAAATTGAAATGTTCTCAACTAGTTTACATGGTTTTTATTGCAGTTTTAGTTTCCAGAAGCAATCATCCAAAGTTTGGTTTTGTCCTGTTTTGGCTGAAGAATATTCTCGGCCATCCATAAGTTGTTTTATATTTAAAATTCATTATAAAAGGGCATCAATTGTTTCAGAGTCATCAGGAAACAGGGCAATGTAGGACTACAGTATGGAAGCGTATGCCGTGTCTCAAGATAGAAGCATATACAGATGGAACAAGTGTAGGATCTAACACTGAGCCTTGGGTAACGCCACCATTCATCCTAAAGGACCATTCATCCATGTAAACAAACAACAGTAAAGTGCGATTTAAGCCAATGCCACAAATGCCAATAAGATTGTTATTGGAAATGAAAAGCAGCACTTAGTACACCAGAGAGCTGGCTCCTGTCCACATCTGATGTCATTTACAATCTTAAATAAATAGCAAAGTTGGAGACGGATTGGTATACTTGTGGAGTCTATTTTTATAATACATTACAAGACTGATTGTTATTATTACATGTATGCTTATTGTGCTCATGAGATTGCTATGACTATAGAATCCCAGGTTCTGATGGGTACCAAGGAAGGAATAGTCAGAAGAAAGTAGCAGAAGCCAGATGCAGGCGCTGTAGGAACAGAGTTACTGAGGCTGGCCTTGGCCGCCTGGGTTAGCTCCGTGCCCACGCATAGCTGGAATCAGTATGACCAAGATTACACCTTTCTGTAGAAGCTTCCTCAAAACAAATGACGTATGATGGTGCCAGAGTAGGGAGGGGCTTCCACAGGCCGGCCGAATGCTGATTGGAGGATCGTGTTGCCAAGAGACTCTATCTGAGTCTGCGCACCAACCAAAGAGAACCAAGTCTAAACCGCGGTATCTCTTCAGCTAGTCTTGACCAATCATAAATGTACGGGCAACGACCTGTGTAATAAAATGTATTGTTGCACGAGGTTCGAGGCTCTCTATATCTGCGCCGGGATCCGGAGTCGAGGCTGATCCTCTTGCTGTAGTCCTGTGTCTTGGATCCTCTATCCTGAGTTTTGGATTAAGTCGTGGACTTCGGGTCGTGGCTGAACCTGTCTCTGCGGTCCTGCCTTGGGTCTCGCCATGCTGCTTCCCTGATGGCTCCCACAGGATTGTAGCTGACATCCTCGTGGATTCATCTTCTTATGACAGACACTTGCATTTCCTAACATCCAGTCTATATGCTGTAACATTTATTATCTCTTGGATTTACACACGGCATCTATTGCACGTCTGTCCGTCCTGGGAGAGGGATCCCTCCTCTGCTGCTCTCCCTGAGGTTTCTCCCATGTTCCCTTTTAACTGTGGGGTTTCTCTGGAAGTGTTTCCTTGTACGATGTGAAGGTCTAAGGACAGAGGGTCTAAGGACAGAGGGTCTGAGGACAGAGGGTCTGAGGACAGAGGGTCTAAGGACAGAGGGTCTAAGGACAGAGGGTCTAAGGACAGAGGGTGTCGTTTTTCTCATACTGATACTCTGAACAATCTGTGCTGTTGTATTTGCTGTAAAGTGTCTCTACTGTAGGCTAATTTTATTTTATGTACAGCACTTTGGCTCCACCAAACATCGTTTACAAATGTGCTATATAAATAAAACTTGATTTGATTTGACGGATTTGGTGGCTACAGATTACAGCTTTGCTGCCTGTGATTCCCAAAGACGTGATGAGTCCTTGGCCAAGTGATATATATCGTTTGCTCTCTTTACAATAAATAGTTCAACTTAGAAGTTGTCTGTCTTTTCTGGAATTCTGAACCAACATACTTCAAAATACTGTGAGAATGAATAAAATCAATAAACCAACATTTATAAAAATCAATCAACTTATTAAAAACATCTTCTCTACATGTTATTACATTTTAAATACTATGTTCATGTCCTTTCTAATAGTGTTAATGTGTGTGTCTCTGCCTTCACGATGTACATGTCCCCTCTACGGGACGAATACAGGTCTTCTGATTCTGACAAGTGGCAGACTGGATGCTGCTCTGGAGTCTCACCAGGCGTCTCTAAGGCAGCTGGAGATAAGCAGGGGGTTTACCATGTTAAGACAACAATTCCATAAGAGATTTTTACGATATAGAAAAAACTGTTAAATAAAATAGTTTGAATTGGGAAATAACCCTTGATTTTAAATTCATGGCCTTAAAAACATTTGTTTTTATATTTTTGATGTTAGTGTTCTGTACATTATTCACACTTGGAACTGGCAAACAAAGTACATACATTTTGTAAGAGCAGGGTTAATTAAAGTGATCTTTGGTTGAGAACATTTATTTTCAAATGGTTCCGTTTTTAAGTTATGAGTGACTTGTAAGTTTGATGGCCTTATTGCACATGTTCAGCTTTTCAATCATTTATTCTTTCTCAGTCTCTTTTTGCTTTTCAAACATAATCGTTATTTTCTTTTTTTGATTTAATTTATTTCCAGGTGGTTTCAGGTCACAAGAAATGTTTCAGCTTCTCAATGGTTGTTGTTGTCAATGGTAGTTTACGGTTAAAACGATCTACAACAAAGTCACAGGAGAGGGGTCAAATGTCTGCAGGAATTTCATTTGAAATATCAATAAAACTGAGCTACTTGATAATGATAATGTTCATTTTGAAATGTATCCTAACCTTATAATGTAACCATAATATTCCATTTTAATTGGGTAAACAGTATTTAACCTTCAATCAAACTATTGCAAGTCAAAACTAGAAAATGCATTTCCTGCAGAAAATGCATGCGAATGCTGTAAACTGTGAACATTTATGGCTGAATTTAGCTGAAAATGCAGAAAAAGCTGAATATGTTATTAGCTGAATGGTAGCTGCTTTTAGCAAAATAAAATGCAGAAAAAGCTTAATATTTCAAAGAAAAGGTTTAAAAAAAGGTATAAACAACAACATGTATAGCCTTGATGTCCTGAAATAGCTGAATAATGTAATAGTTGAATGGGTTCTGCAGCTGAAAATAGGCTGAAGGAGTTAAATATCAGATATAAGTAGTAGTGAATGAATTTGTATTAAGATGAGAAAAGAATGTAAAAAGGCTTGGGAAAGCAGCAGAATATTTTGACTGCAAACTTTTGAACTAACTTGATGGTGAATGATCTGTCGCCATGGCAACGGCATTTGATGACATCCCATAATACTCTTAGATGTGTTGATGGCTGCATTGTTACCAAACCTGTGAAGTGTTGGGCCATTTCGAGTATTTTCACTGAAGTTATGAGAAAACCGTGTTTCATGGTGAGCATTGTGTTGCCATGGCAACGGCATTTGAAGAAATCTCAAAACTGTCCTGGAGATGTCTTCACGGCTGGACTGTTAGCACACATGTGCAGTTTGAGCACTCTTTGAACATTTGCATAGGAGTTATAATGACATCATATTTTATGGCGAGGGATACGCATCCCATGGAAACGGCATATGGTGAGATCTCAGATTTGTCGTAGAGCTGTTGAGGCATGGACCGGTGATATACAAGTGAAGATTGGGGGACGATTGGACAGTGTCGATTGGATTTACAGCCTCATCGTGTTTCATGGTGAGTGGTCTGTCGCCATGGCAACAACATTTTATGACACCCCATACTACGCTTAGATGCATTTATGGCTGCATCGTTATCAAACCTGTGAAGTTCTGGGCTGTTTGGAGTATTTTCACTGAAGCTATGAGAAAACCGTGTTTCAAGGCGAGCATTGTGTTGCCATGGCAACGGCATTTGAAGAAATCTCAAAACTGTCCCGAAGATGTCTTCACAGCTGGACTGTTGCAGTCTGCTGCATGTCAGTTGGAGTCTTTATGTCTTTATGTCTTTATTAGGATCCCCATTAGCACTAGCATGAGCATTGGCTATTCTTCCTGGGGTCCTCACACACTCAAAACATACATAAACATACAACAAAATTAAAACAAAACAAAACAGCTCATAATTTCATGCTATTTACAGTGAAATGAAGTGAAACTAAAATGGTCATCCAATTATCGCCATCCTAAGGCCAAACAAAAGTAAATACAAATAAGTGTACATAGTAATATATGCATACATAGCCACAGGCACAGTTCAAATTTACTTTGTAATACTTAAATAATTTTTTAGCAACCATTTGAAATGTACTTGAGAATTTTCCTGAATGATGTGAAGAGTTCCAGCTGATCATGGCTCTGTACATGACTGTTTTCTGTCCCATATTTGATTTAGATTTGGGTAATACAAACCTTCCTTCTATTGTATGTCGTGTTTGATAGTTATGTTGTGCATATTGCGCTATAAACCTTTGTGATAATATATCTGGTGAGTGAGTCACTGTAATATTTCTGACAAAATTCAATAAAATATAAGTTGACCTCTGTCTGACAGTTAACCATTTCAGTGTCTCCAGCATTTCAGTGACTCTGGTTCTGTAGGAGCACTGCAGTGCACATCGTGCTGCCTTATTTTGTGCTACTTGTAGTTTGTTTAAATCTTTTTCAGCAGCACTAGACCATATTACCAAACAATAATCAAGCTGCGACAGAACCAAAGCATCCAAAACTTGTCTACTGACATCCATAGGCAAATATGTTACAATTATTTTTACAAGTGACACACCCCTTCCCATTTTACATACAACATTATCAATTTGTTTAGACCAAGATAATTTATGATCCAGGGTTATACCTAGCAATTTTGTCTCCTTGACCTGTTCAATTTCAATATGGTTTAAATGTAGTTGCAATTTTGGTTCACCTTTTAACTGATGATTTGATCCTATTAATAACGATTTTGTTTTTCCGGCATTAAGTACCAACTTATTATTTATGACCCACTCTGATATCAGTAGTAGATCTTTATTCATAACATTTGTCAACTCTCTTGCTAATATATTATGCAGCATCAACTGATGCTGCATAATATATTGTTGAGTCATCTGCATACATTACAATTTTAGCTTTTTCCAACACTAATGGTAGGTCATTTGTAAAAATAGAAAATAAAAGTGGTCCCAAACAACTACCCTGAGGTACTCCACAGGTGACTGTTTTCATCTTTGAGAGACTTCCATTAAAAAAAACAGTTTGACTTCGATTTGTCAGGTAACTTTCTAACCACTTCAGCGTTTCCAAATGAAAACCATATTGTTCCAGCTTGTGTAACAACAAAGAATGGTCAATGACATCAAAAGCAGAACTAAAATCGAGTAGTACTGCACCCACTAACTTCCTATTATCTAGTTCGCCCTTCCAGTCATCTGTCATTTGTGTTAAAGCGGTGCATGTGGAATGGCGAGGTCAATAAGCATGTTGATACACAGTATTACATTTGTTACCTTCAAAGTATTTTTGTATTTGATTGAAAATTATTCTCTCCATTATCTTTGCTAATGCTGGTAATAAACTTATTGGACGGCTATTTGTACCAGAAAATGGTCCAGCTGGATTTTTTGCAAGTGGAATAATTTTTGCTATTTTCCATGCCTGCGGGCAAATACATTTATCAATACTCAAATTTATAATATGACAGATAGGCTCTGCAACAAAATTAGCAACATATCTAAGAAATGTACCAACTAAATTATCCACTCCTGGTGGTTTATCATTACATTTACCTAGTAGACATTCAACATCTGTAATTGTCACTTTTTCTATTTTAAATGTACACTTCTTATTTTTCATAATTAAATCCTGTATTAGAAATGTGGAGTTACTATTTATAGTTTGATTCATATTTCTCCTCAAATGTTTTACTTTATCAAGAAAATAATCATTCAGAATTATCGGATGACATCATCGTGTTCCATTACACAGGTGTTTATAGTTGAGCTAACGAGCTCTGTAGAGATCACAGGTTTCCATTGTTCTGAATGAGAGATGAACCTCTTACATGTGAACGTTTTGTGGAAGAACCGTAACAGATATCTGTGAAATTTCAAAACGTGAAGCATGTCAACGAAGTTGAGTATCTGAAGTGTAATTTTTGTGTAGTTTCGGGTTAATAATGTGGCCTTTTTGGCAGTTTAAAAAAAGGTGTGCGGCTGCTACCGTGAGGAAATATCTGCCTGAAATTACAATGGGCTTCAATGGAGGAATGTTAAACGTTTTTGTCACTTCATACCCTCAAGAGGCATTTTGTCTAACATTTTTTCTTATTTTATTTTTATTTTCCAACCTAGGAGAGGTTTTCCTACGTTTTCCATGAAAAAATATGTCTGAGGAGTGTAGGGTTTGGGAAGTATGGCAAGTTTAAAACATTTTTGGGGGAGAATTTTGAGCTGTCCTGCACTCTGTTTTGAGATCAAAGCACTCTAGAGTTAACGAGCTGCTCCATCCACTCTAATGTAAACATCTGAAAAATGCCTCCCTACCAAGCTCCAAACTGAATTCAATATCTCAGAATGTTTAAAAGATATCAAAAGTAAAAGTCAAGTTTGAATAGCTGAAGGTCTTGTGGTCATTTGAAAGTTGGAATGAAGGGTCTGGCTGAAATTATGTGGAAGGAGATGCATTTGGCGCAAAGTGTAGGAAAACAGGATTTGAAGGCATCTCCCATTGACTTCAATGTTAAAAAAATAGTTTAAAAAGCTGAATATTTCAAAAAGTATGAAATATTTTTGAAAAAGTTGTAGGGGTCTTATCAATTGCGGAAAAGGCTGAATAGTTTAATATTTGAATGGTTTCTGTAGCCAAAAGTAAGCTGAAGTTATGGAGAGCTAAATTATTGGCTGATTTGAAGGCTCTTCCCATTGACTTCAATGTAAAAAGAAGAGTTTAAAGGAATGGTATGCTCATGACACTCATTTTTAAATAATTATCATCCGATAAAACAGACCAGTCTCTGCCAGTCTTTTTTTTTTTTTTTTTAATCCGACGACATTATCAGTGATTTTAAACTGATTATATACCGAAATAACAACACTGTGGGCGCCGCCATTTTCCGGACGTGACGTAAACCATGCGTTTGGTTTTAGAAGACACGTTGATCTCCATGTTATTTACTGTAGTTTCTCTCTTCAAATATGCCTCACTGTATCGCGAAATATTGCCACAATTCTGATAGGAACAATCCACGGAATGCTCGGTTCCATCTGTTGCCAAAAGGTAAGCGTAAGAAGTACATTCGGAGGCAGTGGCTAGCGAAATGTGGCCGGCCCGAACCGAAAGATTCACAGGTTCATGTATGCAGCGAACATTTCAAATTTCCGGACGACTACTCTGAGAGTATGATAAAACATAACATGGGATTTATGGAACAACCATTACTTAATGGAGATGCAGTACCATCGGTCTTTCTGGTGTCATCACCGACCAGGACACCAGTTCGGCCAGTTGAGAAATCGCCCTCTGCAAGTGTGAAGCGACGGAGGAGCAGAAGTAGTGCTCGGAGTAAGAATAAGGTATGTTATAGCGCATTTCCATTGCAGCGGCTAGCCCCGTTTTAACGTCCTTTAGCGTCCAGGCCAGGACAGTTTGTGGTGGCCTTTCCATATAGCGTAGTACCGGCTAGTGTGTATTTCCCCCCAGTTTTTTCCGGCCCCATAACATCGTGATTCTATGGCCAGGGACAACGAAGCTGAGTATGCTAAACTAGAGAGGGAATCGCTAGCAAGGGTGGTACTACATGCATACATATAGTATCTTATATCATCTTCCCATTATACACACATGCATTTCCAAACATTTGGTCTACCTATGTTGCAAATGTATTATCTTTTCAATTTACACACGGCATCTATTGCACGTCTGTCCGTCCTGGGAGAGGGATCCCTCCTCTGTTGCTCTCCCTGAGGTTTCTCCCATGTTCCCTTTAAACTGTGGGTTTTCTGTGGAAGTGTTTCCTTGTACGATGTGAGGGTCTAAGGACAGAGGGTGTCGTATTGTCATACTGATATGTATGGCTGAATTCCCCGATCCAATCTCTTCACATTGGTCAAAACTTCTTCCTCTGCTGACGAGTCCGAACTCAAATACTCCGCCATGTTTCCGTGTGTTGACAAAGTGAACGCATGGATGACGTCACGACCATCACGTGACTACTGAAAATGGCAAAAATGGCAGTGGCCAGACGGAATATACAGGTTTTGATAAAAAAGAGCTATAAAATCATTATTTACCGGGGAATATCGCTGATTTCTTCAGGGTATGGTTTAAACATAATGTTTCACTAAATACTGAAGTTTTGATTAATTATCTAATGAGTGGACCATTCCTTTAAAAAGCTGAATATTTCAAAGAGTATGAAATATTTTGAAAAAGTTGAAGGTTTCCCATCGATTCCTGAACAGGCTGAATAGTTTAATATTTGAATGGTTTCTGTAGCTGAAAATAAGCTGAAGTTATGGAGTGGCAAAGTATTGGCTGAAATAAGTTTAAGTTTAAGTGGAAGAATAAAGATTTGAAGTACTATAGTGGTGTTAATAAATGTTGGGAATAGTTAAAGGTGGGGTAGGTAAGTTTCAGAAACCGGCTCAAGATACACTTTTTGTTATATTCCATGGAATACTCTTAACATCCCGATAACCATGAATATCTTAAGTGCTTTGACAGAAAATCCATAAAAAAATGTCATCTGTAGAAGCCGTAATACTGTAAAAAGTACAACCAATCCGTTTAGCCGGCCCGCTAAACGGATTGGATGGCCTACCTGCCTGTCAGCCTTCCATCGGGGCACAAACTTATCTCCTGCCCTCATTGGTCATGTGCGCGTTCGTGTGTGTTGGAGGAGGGGCTCTGTGAGGAAGTGGCAGATTTTCTCCGGTTGTGTATTTTCAAATTCTAGCGATCTCGAGCCGGTTTCTCAAACTTACCTACCCCACCTTTAAGCTGGACAACATATTAGCACTCCAGGTGGTGTTTCTACACATGTAGTGAGTCTTAGGTGGGCTTTGCTATGGTGAGTATTAGCAGTGATACATGTGTTTTCCATGATGATGGTTTGGTTGGCTGTATCACACACAGGTTCTGATTCCATCGTACAGTTCAGCTCACAGCCCCTGACAAAAAAAGTGCATCTAGTTCAGAGTCACGTAACTCTTCCATTTCGCTATTCGTCATACCTGTTCTTCTCTCCCCCTTCTTATCATCAGTTCTCTTTCCCCCACCCCCCTCTACCCCTCTGCAGCATGCTCCCTTTGAACAGAGGAAACGTGCAAGTCTGCAGCAGCAGGAGAGATGAAGTGATTCACGGTGCGGAGAGAGAGCGCCGCTTCCTTTCTCATCTGCTTTTCTGTCTTGATCTGATTAGTGTTGTTGGTCCTCCTCCTCCTCCTCCTCCTGCTGCTGCCTGCCTGCCTGCCTGTCTTCCTGCCTGTCTGCCTGCCTGCCTGCCTGTCTTCCACCTTTACTTGTTGTTCATAGCTCTGTTATGGATATCAGGACGGTTGTGACCATCTCAACTCTTTTACTCATGACTGCTGGTAAGTGCACATTATTATTGAGACATATGGAGTGCAGAAAAGTGTTAGCCTTAATCCATTGAGATAATTGGACACTACCAGGCCTGAACTGAAAACTCATACAATATATAAGAAGTGTAAAACTTGTTATATCTTTTGTTATATACTACAATCGAAACAGAAATATGTGAGAACATTTTATATCTCGTATTTGATTCATCCACTACACAAAAACAAGACCATTGTGGAATAAATTGTCTCCATATAGTCATGATGTCCAAACACAGCATCACCATAGTGTCCCTGATAAATGGCCAGGTAACAAACAGCTGACTTTCCTGTTGGTTAAATGGTAAATGTCGTCTTCTCTGGGGCGCATGCTGTACTTCTACAGACCATGTGATTGTGAAATGAACAGGTGGCCGACACCTAAATATAATATAAGTCTGATTCACTTACTGTGGCACTCAGTAGAGTAGATTTAGCAACAGTCCACCGTACGCAAACTATTGCTTTGTAAAATAATGTGATCCCATTAGCTAAGTCAAGGCTAAATACATTTTATATCCACAACAGATCTGTTTGAAAATATTGTATATTAAACATGATTTTAACATAAGTAGAGCGAAAGATTTGATCTGCTTTTTGCTTAAAATGTTAGCGTACCATAGTACTATGGTGCTATTAGCCCCATAGTATTTCTAAATTATTTTAAACTACAAAGTTGCATGTGTTAATTGTAGGGACGCGGTGAATGTTTTCGTTGTCCTGGCGTTCTGTCTCTTGTTGCTGAATTCATTTCAAAGTCGAGTCCTCTCAGGGAACCTCAGTCAAACCCTTGTCTTCAAGCAGTCAACTCTCAATATGGTTCTCCACTGAGGAGACCTTCCCCACAGCAGACCTTTTAACTTGTCCTTCAGCAGGTGAACTGATGACATTACGCAAGGCTGCATTCCATGTATGTGTGTGTGTGTGTGTGTGTTAGGGCGTTAACACGTTAACGCTCAAAATGAATCTGGACACTTTAATACATACAAAAAAGAATCAAATGACCAAGTTTGACCCCATCGTCCTCACATAATGCCGTGCCGATGTTTACCATGAATTGCTTGGCAGTGAAAGAGCAAAGAAAGTCGAGGAACTGCCTCAAGCCACATGTCCTCACTGACTGGAGAGCAGTGCACATCAGTTCAAACCTTCGCTGTAACGGAACACCTGATCCAGGACCCATGTTCTGCACTCGCTCTTTAGGGGTGGTGAAAATGAAGGAAAGGCATTTCTTTAAATCATGCTTCAGTTCCTTGACGTTGCACAGGATGTGAGGTAGAGGAGAGCGTCTCCACTGTCGGAACAGATAATGCTGCAGTACGAGCACAGTGCACATCGTACAGAGGGCAGTCTCTGCGGCTCCGTGACGGCATCTCTGTCCGTGCTTTAGTGTCGGAAACGTGTCTCTGTTCTTTGTTACAACTTGGTTTTCTCTCTCCCAAAACAACTAAATACTAGTATCTTACACTTTTGATTAATCATGATTAATGACAGATGGTACAACAGGACTTTAATTGATGGACACCATTGTTGTACCCTGGCTTTGTGTTTGCGGCTCTTTGGCCGCACCCCCAGAAGGGAAAGTCTTCCAGAGCTGCGAGGGTTAACGGCCTCCTGTGAGAAGGGTCCATCGACCCATTAGAATGGAAGCACATATTCAGAGCATGAAGTGTTCTTTGTTTCATGTATTTTCTAGTGCACTCAATCATGTGTGAGAGCCCACATGTAAATGAGGTGACAGTAATACACGGCAGACAGTCATGGAGACAGAGGAGAACATGACTGTCTGTCACCATGGTAACTTTACACAAACTCGTGCCTCTCTCATCATAATGACTCAGTGTGACAGCGTTAAAGAAAACACAGAATAGAATAGAATATAGTTCCTTTATTGTCATCGCACCAGGTACAACATTTAAAAAAGCAATCCTCGCAGTGCAATTCCACATAAAGAGAATAAATATATATCTATATAAACATATACACACATAAACATATAACTAATGATCACATAACATTGCACTCACATGGTTTACAATAAAGTAACTCTATCATTAGTAATGCAACTTAAATATTACATGTTGAATGGCTATGTTTTTAAATCTTTAGCATTAGAATTCACTTCGTAGAAAGTTTGAACGTTGATTTTTCACCGTAGATGGCAACCCAAACCCCGCAGGATGTGATCATGGGACTCCTTTATTACCGCACATCAACATGTCTCAACCTGGTATTAACATTGGATTGGACACAGACATGATAGGACACATCAACATGTCTCAACCTGGTATTAACATTGGATTGGACACAGACATGATGGGACACATCAACATGTCTCAACCTGGTATTAACATTTGATTGGACACAGACATGATAGGACACATCAACATGTCTCAACCTGGTATTAACATTGGATTGGACACAGACATGATAGGACACATCAACATGTCTCAACCTGGTATTAACATTGGAGTGGACACAGACATGATAGGACACATCAACATGTCTCAACCTGGTATTAACATTGGATTGGACACAGACATGATAGGACACATCAACATGTCTCAACCTGGTATTAACATTGGATTGGACACAGACATGATAGGACACATCAACATGTCTCAACCTGGTATTAACATTGGATTGGACACAGACATGATAGGACACATCAACATGTCTCAACCTGGTATTAACATTGGAGTGGACACAGACATGATAGGACACATCAACATGTCTCAACCTGGTATTAACATTGGATTGGACACAGACATGATAGGACACATTAACGTGGAGAAACCGGTTCTTGATTTTAGATTTGTTTTTTTAAATCTAGTTAAACGTGTTTTAAGTAATTTAATTAAAAAAATATATATATAACATTTAAAATGTAAAAGATAACACTATAAAACACAGGTTTAAATGATCAGATGAACTGTGAAGCTGACAGGATACACCATAGATATATATATAAACACTAGATGACTCACCCGCGCTGCTGGCCAATGGAGACCGACGTTGCCACTTGGCCGCCATCTTGCTACAGGGAGTTCTCTCATTCATAACATTATGGTTTACTATTTAAATAACCATAGCTTGCTCAATTTTCAACCAATTTTCAAACGGTTTGGTTTTTTATAAACATCAAAGATGTAGTTATGATACTGCATACTTATAATCATGGACTTTCATATGAAAATAACATTAATCAGATAAAGCAATAGCTATACACACACACACAAGGTATTTATATTAAATATTTGCCGGTGTATATATATATTTCCATTTATTTTATTATATTGTTAATATTTAAAATAAATTATAAAATTAAAATAAATTTATATTTTATATATAAAAATCGGTCTCATGTTACCACTCTGTAAGCCAAGAGTTGTTAATTTAGCAATGCCTTAGCTTTAAGAACAGGGACACAACTAATGACAATAGCATATGTTGGTATATTATTTAGATATTCACACCTTTATCAGAAGAACCAAACCAACATAAAATGTGCTCACAGACAGGCCAGTTCTGTCTAATTTATCACAATTATTTTTGACATGAGATCTTCATATAGACTGCAGACAGACAGACTGCGGTGATTAGAGCATCCGTAGGCTGCACAAAAGTCCGGCATAGTCAGGTACTTCTGTAAACACAAAGCCAGCAAATTCCTGTATCATAATGCAAGATGTTTTTAACAAGCCAAACCACTTGGAAGAAATAATGTGTAACTTAAGTTATGTTGAAAAGAAAGAGCAGTTCTGCCTCTCCCACTGGTGGAAAGTTGCTGGGTCAACTTTGTAATACTAGGTCTCACTGACAGCCTCTTGTTATTAGCCAGCTAATAAATACAACCACATACACAAAGAAAAGCTGCAAGTTCAACATGTCCAAGCATCCTGTATCATAGCCATGCTAATAATGTTTATAATAAACCAAACCGTTTGTAAATCAGTCAAGATTTCAGTGAGTTAAGAGTATTTTTGTGCAGATCACTCACCTTACAACAGCTACCATAACGCGAATCAGTGTAACTGTTAACTGTAGCAAGATGGCGGCCAGTCAGCTACGCTGGAAAATCTCCCATGAGCCATCTAGTGTTTATATATATCTATGGGATACACAGCCTCAATATTGCTGCCCAGGTGAACACAGTCACCAGCCACAAGGATCTCACCGACACTACCAGCCTCCACAGACAGGGAAAACAGAGCCTAAATACCTACACACGAATCAGCACAACAAGACACAGGTGAGGGGGGGGGGGGGAGACAACACAGGGCACCAGGTGAACATAATCAGGAGTAACAGACATGGGGAAAGGGAACACTTTTCAAAATAAAAGCACATGTGCAATTAGTACAAGGCCCGAAGCCGTCAGTCCACAGTGACGAAGCCATCTTCGTCACACGAACAATAGCTGAATTCCATTAAGCTGCATCAGGTACACATTTATTCATTTTCATTTAATATCCTGGCTCCAAAATGGTGGAATGAGCTCCCATTGACATCAGGACAGCAGATAGCTTACACACCTTCCGGCGCAGACTGAAAACTCATCTCTTTCGACTCCACCTCGAGGATAGAATGACTAACAAAGAACTGCTAACTTATATACTAATAAAGGGCTGGCTTACCTAAAGCCAGTTGAGTAGCACTTGAAATGTTTGGCTCTTTGAAACCTGATGTACTTTATGATTCTGTTTTCTTCAAGTTTGTATTTTGTTGGTGGAACGCACTTATTGTACGTCGCTTTGGATAAAAGCGTCAGCTAAATGCAATGTCATGTAATTTAATATTTTCATACAAAGAATAAAACAAACTAAAACACATAAGAAAAAAAAGGTACAAATAACAATTTTTTCTATGAGTAAGGAATTTCAATGATCTATTAAACAATATATAATGAATTATATATAATACATAATGCTGATATTTATATGAAAATATATTGTTATAAATAACTTACTAATAATGAATATATTATTTTCACCCATACTAATGAAGTGTCACATATTCATACGCTAGACATACATCAGGATTTATGTTTTAAAATGTGGCCCACCCAGGCTGAACACATATTTAGCTTTTTCAAATCATTGCATCACACATCTGCAGCCAGCTTCAGTGCTGCCTGCAGGAGCCCGTCCCAAAGCCACACACACACACACACACACACACACACACACACACACACACACACACACACACACACACACACACACACACACACACACACACACACACACACACACACACACACACACACACACACACACACACACACACACACACACACACACACACACACACACACACACACATACACATACACACACACATACACACACACACACACACACACACACACACACACACACACACACACACACACACACACACACACACACACACACACAGCTTTTTGGGTCAAACTTACCTTTTTGTAAATATGTTCTTGTGAATGTCATCGACATCATGAACAGGATGGCTCATGAATAAATTGTATTTTTATGTCATATATTTATAATACATGTTTTTGTATTTATCAGGCTGATTGTTAAATAATGAAATGCAGAATGTAAATGACAGCTTGAATAAATAAAACATATTGGGATTAGCTAACCATCACTTCATGTATGAAGTGGATCAATGTGGCACTGCTGATAGAAAGATCCTTAACATTATAATTGTAATCAATACAAGTGCATACTTATGAGAGGCCGTCTAGCTCACAACTCGTACTTGGTCTTACAAACAATATTAGAATCTCACACCTACACCTTTAAACTCTTTTATACATAAACACTTTCACACGCACAATCGTTCTCTCTTTCACACACTTTGGTCTGGGCCATAAATCAAACTGTATTTTCTTAGAAACACTATTATTCCCACTTACAGACAACATCATACTACAATATTATACTCTAGTAGTGTATGCAAGATGGAAAACTGTGTGTGTGTGAGAGAGAATGATAGTGTGTGTGAGAGAGGAATTGTAGTATGTATGAGGGTATAGTAGTGTGTGTGAGAGAGAATGATAGTGTGTGAGAGAGAGAGAATGATAGTGTGTGAGAGAGGAATTGTAGTATGTATGAGGGTATAGTAGTGTGTGTGAGAGAGAATGATAGTGTGTGTGAGAGAGAATGATAGTGTGTGTGAGAGAATGATAGTGTGTGTGAGAGAGAATGATAGTGTGTGTGAGAGAGGAATTGTAGTATGTATGAGGGTATAGTAGTGTGTGTGAGAGAGAATGATAGTGTGTGTGAGAGAGAATGATAGTGTGTGTGAGAGAGAATGATAGTGTGTGTGAGAGAGGAATTGTAGTATGTATGAGGGTATAGTAGTGTGTGAGAGAGAGAATGATAGTGTGTGTGAGAGAGAATGATAGTGTGTGTGAGAGAGGAATTGTAGTATGTATGAGGGTATAGTAGTGTGTGTGAGAGAGAATGACAGTGTGTGAGAGAGAATGATAGTGTGTGAGAGAGAGAGGGATTGTAGTATGTATGAGGGTATAGTAGTGTGTGTGAGAGAGAATGATAGTGTGTGAGAGAGAGAGGGATTGTAGTATGTATGAGGGTATAGTAGTGTGTGTGAGAGAGAATGATAGTGTGTGAGAGAGAATGATAGTGTGTGAGAGAGAGAGGGATTGTAGTATGTATGAGGGTATAGTAGTGTGTGTGAGAGAGACAATGCAGGGCTGCGGTCGAATAGTCCGTTTCTCTTAGGAACCTTCCTAACGGAGTGAAATGACCCGGAAGTACCTCAGAGGCAGCCATGATAAGTGCCGTTCCAATTCTCTAGATGATAGGAAAGGAGGTTTCAAACTAAGAGAAAATGCTGCCCCACAATGCCTTGCAGCCGCAGCATTTGCCGTCACACAACATTCGGCCGTTCACGGAAACAACCGATTATGACTGAGAAATGATATCATGAAAGTTACGGTGCTTATTAAGCATTTTAAAACGTAGGTGGTAAGTTCCCAAAGTGCTTTGTTTTGAACATTCATCAGTATTATAATCAAAAAGAGAAATATGAACGTTAGTTTTCACTGAAATGATCAGTAAATGTAAGGAAGAGGGTGACGACGAGCATAAGTTTCACTTTCCTTTTTTATTTCAATTCCAGCTTTGGTCCTGAAGAATATGTTTCTCTGTTGTCCACGTTCATAAAGCAAAGCAGCAGCATCCGAGCACGGTGCAGAGTCTCCAGATGAGTTCACAGTAGTCCCTCGTTCTTATTGAACATCCATGTTGTAGTCCGCTGTATAGAGAACTGTGGTTTCCATGGTTTCCCCACAGCAGCAGACGCACATTCAGGACGTCCGCTGGCGCATCATAAACACGTCGGATAGTGAAAGTGCAGTCGGATTCTCTAAAGTACCGCAGTCTCTTCTCCTAAGTCCTTTTGGATTCTCCTATCCACTATCCCTTAACCCCGTGACGTTTCACTCAGAGGTCAAGGGATAGGAGATAGGGTTAGACGTTAGGAGCTGATTGTTGGACTATTCGACTGCCACCCTTGTGTTTTTGAGAGCTTAAGACAGTTTATGTGAGAGGACATTGTACTGGTTGTGAGAGAGCATACTTTAAAAGGAAGTCAGGTTGATCCAACAGGAAGCCAGTTTAAATATTCATTCCTTGACTGGTTTACAGCCTTGAAAACAAAGCCTGAAGCTGCTCAGAGCACGGCTACATTTGAGCTGCAATAAGAACTTTTGGTAACACTTTATATTAAGGTACACAAATTCACCATCAACTAGTTGATAATTAACATGCATATTAGCAGTATATTGGCCCTTTATTAGTCATTATAAAACACTTACTAACGACTTATTCTACATGACCAGATTATACAAGTAAGGCCATTAGTTGAGAGTTTTCCCTCAATAACCCTCTAATTAGTGCTTATTTATTGCAAGTAAGGAAGTTGTTGTACATGAGTTTTGGTCTTAATATGCTCTGCTCAATAAGACAGTAGTACCTACTTTTTAGACTTAATTAACACTTATAGTTTCATGTCTTGTTACATAAGAATAGATCATATTTAATCCAAAACAAATCTATTTGTGATCATACTGTGTGACCTGCTTGTATGTACTTACACTAGGTGTAGGCTACTGTTCTCTATGTGCTGTCCTGTCTCAGTGTGAACAGAGATTAAACAGCCAGCCAAAGTCTTTTGAGAACCAGGGAATCAGCAGCCATGCTCCTTTATTGACTTATCTGCAGTCTACTGACATTCAAACGGAGTTAAACTATAACAAAAGAAGATACAAGGCACTTAAGGATCTCATACATGCAAGTGTAACATACACAGATTAACACATAGGACTGCTAAGTGTAAACAAGGTAAATATAGCTAATGCTAGCTGTGCAATAAGCATGTATACAGGCTAGTATGGCTAACGCTAGCGTGTATGCTAGCGCAAATGCTAACACATTTTAACGCAGTTTAAACATCTCTAATTGTCATCACATAAACACAATACATGTTACTAATCCTTACAGCCAGTGTAAGTGTCAGGCTTACACTTACAGTCACTGCTTTCTGACGGACTTGATCCTTTTACTTCAGGTTGCACAGGGAAAATTAGTAGTAGTCTACATTGTGGGCGGTGTCCGTCAAACAAAAAAACGTAGAGCCAATCAGGAACTGAGAATTTAGTCCAACATCCTTTTCAATCAAACTCACTTCCTTTTCAATCATACTCTCTCACTCACATAACTGTTCTTATGCACACACCCTATCATTCTGTTTTATACACATACCTATAGTCATTCACATGAACTTATTAGTACCTCTTATAAGCCATTATTCGGCCTTTCATTCACTGCTATTCTGTTTTACATATATGACTATTGTTATTAACATGAAATACTATTCCCTCTTACAAAGGTTATTTTTCTGTCTTACATACATTGTTTACCGATTACACACATACTACTATCCTCTTTCACATACACTATTATAATGTTCTATTAGATTATAGTTGTTTGTGAAAGACGATAGTGGTGTGTGCACGAGAGTATGATGGTGCGTTTAAGAGAATTGGTTTTTGTGTGTGAGAGAGAATAGTTATTTATGTATGATAGTGAATGAAGGAAGGAATGACAGTACGTTAAAGAAGGTATGATGCTGTGTGTGAAAGAGTCTGGTGGTGTGCATGTGAGATTCTGATGGCCTCTCACACACACACACACACACACACACACACACACACACACACACACACACACACACACACACACACACACACACACACACACACACACACACACACACACACACACACACACACACACACACACACACACACACACACACACACACACACACACACACACACACACACACACACACACACACAGAGCGTGAACAGTGACCCCATAATGTAAATGATTGTGTTTTGTCATCTTCAGAGCACTGTGCTTGTGTAGCATTTCTTCATTCAGGTGTAGCATTTCTTCATTGCTAGTATGTTGTCTGACCCCCTAAACGCACCAGGAGCGTCTGCGCCGCGCTGCGCTGCGGCTGCGCCACGCTGCGGCTGCGCCACGCTGCGACCTAACCCACCAGGCGCGTTTCAAAACGTTGCGGAAGCGGAGCGTCGTGTGTGCAGCCTCGCAGTTGTTATTGATTTTGGAATATTTCCTGGACATTTGTACTTCTACAAGTAGTAGGCTACGTAGTTAAATGGTTTATGTTTGTGTCTGTTTAAATCGTGTTTATTGTTGTTATTTCCTATGTTGTTGTGTTGTAGACTACAGACATAGTTAATAATAATTGTAATATTCCAGTTATAAACGACATGAATCAAAGATGTGTTGCTGTATTTTAGTGGTAAAAAACATATGCATTCATCATCATAATTATTGTATATATATATAATTGACAGTGCCTGTAAACCGGAGGAGAACGCTGGCATGTATTCTCCTACTTGCTGCGCCGCGTCAAAAATAGGATTCATCCTATATTTTAGAAATTCCTTGCGGCGAGGAGCTTCTGGGACGCTTCGAGCCGCGGCGCAGCGCGGCGCGTCTGGTGGAATAGCACCCATTGACTAGAGTGGCCGCGATCTTTGCGAACGCCGCGGCGCGTCCGTAACGCAGCGCAGACGCTCCTGGTGCGTTTAGGGGGTGAGAGGCAGACCCAGTCTCCCCGCAGGCTGCTGAGCAAGGCACACACTTCAGCTCCGCAGGGACCCTAGCAACAGTTTGACTTATGCCTTCTCCATACTAACTGATCTTCTTCTCCCAGAATCCAACCAATCAACACCTGGGCCAAACATCACAGAGCCCCCCCATACTCACAGCAGCATCAGGGGCTGTTCCTGCCCCCCCATCCCCAGCAGCCCTGCCCCTCCCACAGGCCTCCTGTCCATCACATGGAGGAGTCAATGTGAAGGAGACGTCCAGCTGATATTCTACCACCCAGCCAACTCCTCCTCTCCTGTCTGCCATGGAAGTAAAAAAACCATCCTGAATATTTTGAGAAGTGTGTGTGAGAACCAGCGAGGATGTAAGAACTCAATGAGCTGGGTCAAAGGAGAGGAGCAGCAAGGTCATAACATCACTGAGAATGGAGCAGAGGAGATCAGCTGTGAGACCCTCAGGGTCCGCTGCCCAGGTTGGTCTGCTGTGTGTGTGTGTGCGCGTGTGTGTGTGCGTGTGTGTGTGCGTGCGTGCGTGCGTGTGTGTGTGTGCGTGTGCGTGTGTGTGTGTGTGCGTGCGTGTGTGTGTGTGCGTGTGTGTGCGTGCGTGTGTGTGTGTGCGTGTGCGCGTGCGTGTGTGCGTGTGTGCGCGTGTGTGTGCGTGTGTGTGTGCGTGCGTGCGTGTGTGCGTGCGTGTGTGTGTGCGTGTGCGTGTGTGTGCGTGCGTGTGTGTGCGTGTGTGTGTGTGTGTGTGTGTTGTGAGAGCTAAAGTGTTGTCATGCCCTCTCATGGTTTGACATGGTGGACTCGTGTTATCTCCACATGCAGGTGGTTAAAACCATAGCACTATTAAAATGTGGTATCGGTACACCTTTGATTTCCACGCTTCTTTCAATATCAGAAATGAGGGGAAATTAAGTTATTAATGAAACACATTTTGAATGTATAGAACATTAAACAGTCCCTAATGTATCCATGTTTATTCGTGTGTTAACCATAATAGCCAAATAAAAACAGAATGACTTATATGTATGTTACATATGGGAACATTTGGATTTAAATCAGAAACTTTCTTATTAAATGTTCAGGCAATCAAGTCTACTTTCAGTACCAGACCGTATAAGCAGAGATGAAACAGGAGTGTGGTTCTTACTAACACGCAGTCCACAGAAACAAACCCGTGCCACAGAATACCGAGTCACTAAACATCATGTTATTTTGAGATGACTGACGGTGATTGGCAGCATGTGAAGGATGAGGGTCCACAGCTGTGTGCAGCCTTCTGACGGACCACCACTCATTCTGCGTGTTGTGTGATATCCGGTCAGATAGCTACCAGCATGTTCCAGAATACAAACCTTCTCTGTAATTATATTATGACTTATTAAGAACTTTTGATCCAGTTTGATCCACATTCCATCTGGATAGGATCAGAGAACGCAGCTGAGCAGAGGTAGCAGTCTGCTGCAGCCCTCGTCGCGAGGCAGACAGACGGCACACTCACCTTGTGTTGTCCTCAGTCTGTGACCCGGTCTGTTGATTGGAAAAGAGGTTTTGGCCCAGTTGAATTGCGGGTGAAGAAAAAAGAGCGACTTTTGTTCTGTGAAAGGGATTCAGTGTCACACGTGTGAAACGCCTTCCCTCCCATCCTTGAAACTGATCGGATCCTCTTTTCTGATTTACTATTTTTGTACAGAATTAATATGTTAGCAGAACCATAAACACGTCAGTGGTCTGTCTGCAGCGTGCCCTCTTTGTAGAGAGACGAGAAGGAGCATGTTGTATTCTTCTTCTTATATATATATATATATTTATTATTTCCTCCACTGTATATATATACAGTGGACATGCAGCATCGGCCAACATCTTGGCCGATAGCCTCCTTCCCTCAGACAGGACTCTGAGCATGGGTCATGGAGGGGTCTTCCAGCAGGACGATGACCCTGAACATACGGCCAAGGCAACACAGGAGGGGCTAAAGAAGAAGCACATTCAGGAGAGGGAGGGGCCTAGCCAGTCTCTTTTTGATATTCTTACTCTCACTAACCTACCATTAAAATGACTGACTGGTCATTTCTTTGTAAATGGGTAAACTTACAAAATCTGCAGGGGATCAAATACTTATTTCCTCCACTGTATATATATATATATATATGGAAAGAATGTGCAAATAAAGTCACCATTGTACTACACACACCATGAAAGACATGTGCACCAGGCAGAGGGTCTCCTTGCTCTCGATCCTGGGGAGCACAGTGGCAGCCTCTCCTGGGGCCAGAGGGGCCAGAGGAGATGGCGGGGACTGTAGGTGGAAACTAAAGCATGCAACAGCCACATGTGTGTGTGTCTCCTGTGTGTGTCCAGTTGAAGTCCTCCCAGATGTGCAGGGGCAGCTGCAGGCCTACAGAGGGGGGACAGCTGTGCTCTGCTGCCTGCTGCTGGTCCTGGTCCTGATCCGCTTCACCAGACCCACCGTCAGAGCCCTGCAGAACAGACGTGAGTGCACACACACACACACACACACACACACACACACACACACACACACACACACACACACACACACACACACACACACACACACACACACACACACACACACACACACACACACACACACACACACACACACACACACACACACACACACACACACAAGAAAGTTTGATATTTTCGAATTAGGATTTGTCAGATTAAAGATGATGTCACAGAAAGGCAGTTGTTTTAAATCTGATTACATTCTAGAAATGATCTGCAGTATGTAAATGTGTGTTTAGTGTTCAGGTTGCTATGTTTTTGGTTCTTAGTTTCTGAAAGGAGGCAGAACCGCTGGATCGGACCTACGCAGAGTCACAGTGGTAAATCAAACACACACACACACACACACACACACACACACACACACACACACACACACACACACACACACACACACACACACACACACACACACACACACACACACACACACACACACACACACACACACACACACACACACACACACACACACACACACACACACACACACACACACACACACACACACACACACACACACACACACACACACACACACACACACACACACAGTGTTAAAGGATAAGTGTCCGTCCATCACCATTGGATTGAGCGTGGATCTGAAGCCTGATGGCAGCGTGTTGAGGGATGGACAGAGAGTGTGGCTTGGGTCTGTATAGGACATTTGTTCACTGACCAACGTTATAGAAAGTGTTTGTCTCTCATCCATCTGAGTCTCTCTTTCAGTGGCCTATCGAGGAAAGACTGCAGTTCAAATCAATGAGGGAGAGAAGAGACTTTCCTACCCTGGTAACACACACAGACACACACATCTTCAGTATAATGTTAACCTAACCATGGCCCATACATTTAGCTCACTCCTGCTCTGGCAGTCAGGCACCCTAAGACTCTGAACCGCTTTCTGTGTGGCAGCTCTGGAGCGCCTGGCAGTCAGTGACAGCAGAGAGCCCTCATCGAACAGGAACAGTGACTACAACCTCTGATACCACCACCACCATCATCACATCATCATCATCATCATCATCACCATCACCACATCATCATCATCATCATCATCATCATCATCATCATCATCATCATCATCATCATCATCATCATCATCATCATCATCATCATCATCATCATCATCATCATCATCACCACATCATCACCATCACCATCATCATCATCATCACCACCACCACCACCACCACCACCACATCATCATCATCATCATCACCATCATCATCATCATCATCATCATCATCATCATCATCATCATCATCATCATCATCATCATCATCATCATCATCATCACCACCACCACATCATCACCATCACCATCATCATCATCATCACCACCACCACCACCACCACCACCACCACATCATCATCATCATCATCATCATCATCATCATCATCATCATCATCATCATCATCATCATCATCATCATCATCATCATCATCATCATCACCACCACCACCACCACCACCACCACCACCACCACCACCACCACCACCACATCATCATCATCATCATCATCATCATCATCATCATCATCATCATCATCATCATCATCATCATCATCATCATCATCATCATCATCACATCATCACCATCATCATCACATCATCATCATCATTGCATCCTTGTGGTAATATTGCCTGAAGCCGTCCCGTACCCGGTGGAACAGCAGCAAAGAGATTCTCAGTGTTGCTTTAATTTGGAAAACCATGAAATAAAAAGGATGATATTGATCAATGTCGTAGAGTGACCTCCACTGTAACTCAATGTACTTGATGTTTTCTTAATACTGTGAAGTTTGTATTTTTTGTAAAATAATCTAAGTTGTGTTTGAGCTGTTGTCGTGAAGGACGTGAATGGAAAGTATAGACATTGGAGATGATAGGCAGACAGAGAGGAGGAGGAGGAGAGACGAGGTTGATTACTAAGTGCAGGGATGTGGTTTCCTCTGCCGTTGACACCAACTTCCTGTTTGTGTTATTTCCATCGTAATAGCTCCCCCCCCATCTCCCACTCGCTTTTCATTGTGTCTTTTGTTCTCTTTGGCCCGCCTATGTTCTTTGCCCCCCCCCTCTGTCTCCTGTGTCAGGTTGTTCTTTGCCCCCCCCCTCTCTGTCTCCTCTGTCAGGTTGTTCTTTGCCCCCCTCTGTCTCCTGTGTCAGGTTGTTCTTTGCCCCCCCCCCCCCCTCTGTCTCCTGTGTCGGGTTGAGCTTCACTCAAATGTTAATCACCACACATCTCAGTTCTCATTGGTCCAGCCACTGGACTGCAGTCTGCTGCCTACAGGTTTATTCTGGTATGAGTCACATGTAACTCTACACAGTTTGAGTGGTTGGGTGAAGGGCCTTGCTTAGGAGCAGCTCAGTGGTGATAACACAGTGCAGCGCTTGCTTCTCCCTCCTTTAGGCCACCACTGAGAGACATGAGGAAGGCATCAGATGGTGTAAAGGAACTTCACATTATCTTCATACCATTCTACATCTCCATTTGTCATCATGCTTGTTTCACAGCAGCATGCAGCTGTCTTTATGAGAACAACTCGTCACACGGACAGAATGTCTTTCACCACAAATGTAGGGCATATTTATCAGAAGTGGAAAATGACTTCAAACTAAGGCAGGAACATGCTGTAACTTTTAACCGGAGGAGAGGGTTTTTTATTATTATTATGAGCTATACTAGAATACTGTCTCGGAGCAACAAACAAAGAACATCAGAACCACACCAGTAACCGACCGTGTGCCGGGCGCTTTATGCGGGACATATTGAGCCTCATGGATCAACATATCTTAAAGGTCACCTATCATGCTATTTTTATGTTCAAAAACATGTCTCTGAAGTGTTTTGGTCAAAAAACCAAACAGATGATCCATTCTAGCCTCACATCCCTCTATTTCTCTTCCTGTTACAAAAGTGCTGATTCTGGGTATACACAGGTCTCTCTTGAGAATGACACCCTGTGTCTCAATGAGATTTTCACCTGTATAAATAAAATAAACTTCTTTTAAAAAAAAAATTGAAATGAGAGGGGGCGGAGCTTATGTCGGCTCATGCGGGACCTGGCAGATACTGTCTAAAATGCTGCTGTGATGAAACGCAAGGATTATTAGATCAAGGATTCTTTCTGAAACAGTCTGGAGCTCAAAGGCTTTCTCTCTCCCGGTTATACCACAAGGTGAGTTCCTTTTTACTTCCTGCTTCTTCACACACATGCTCTCCAGTACAGGTTAGCTCTGAGTGTTAGCGATGCTAATGTAAACACCGACCATATTACGTCCAAAACAGTCGGGCATTGTTTCTGATAGCAACGTTTCTGATAGTGCTGTGGGTCCGCCGCCGATATTACGTCATATTGTCCGCAAATCTGGATCAGCTCCGTTATATCCCCGTTTTTAGAGATTTGGGTACGGAGGAAAAGAGAGAGGGTTTTATTTTCTGACGCTGCATGAGTTCCCTGACACACCGGGGACACATATTTATGTATAAATAATAACCCCCATCCCCAATTCCGGCTCCAGTTCCAGCTCATAGGGGTTTCACAACTACCTTATTACATTACATTACATTGCATTTAGCTGACGCTTTTATCCAAAGCGACTTACAATAAGTGCGTTCGACCAACAAAATACAAACTTGAAGAAAACAGAATCATAAGTACATCAGGTTTCATAGAGCAAAAACATTTCAAGTGCTACTCAACTGGCTTTAGGTAAGCTAGCCCTTTATTAGTATATAAGTGCTTTGTTAATAGTTCTAGCGCTCGAGGTGGAGTCGAAAGAGATGAGTTTTCAGTCTGGAAGCTATCTGCTGTCCTGATGTCAATGGGGAGCTCATTCCACCATCTTGGAGCCAGGATAGCAAACCCACGTGTTTTTGCTGATGGGAACTTGGGTCCCCGTCGCAGCGAGGGTGCAGCGAGTTGTTTGGTTGATGCAGAGCGGAGTGCACGTGCTGGGGTGTACGGTTTAACCATGTCCTGGATGTAGGAAGGGCCAGATCCATTCGCAGCATGGTACGCAAGTACCATTGTCTTGAAGTGGATTCTAGCAGTTACCGGAAGCCAGTGGAGGGAGCGGAGGAGCGGAGTGGTGTGGAACATTCAGGAAGGTTGAAGACCAGACGAGCCGCTGCATTCTGGATGAGCTGCAGAGGTCGGATGGCAGGTAGACCAGCCAGGAGGGAGTTGCAGTAGTCTAGGCGTGAGATGATGAGAGCCTGGACCAGAACCTGCGTGGCTTTCTGGGTCAGCTGGGGACGCATCCTCCTGATGTTGTAAAGCGTGTATCTGCATTCTGCAGCAGCGGGTTGTAGCAGCGATGTTTGCAGTGAAGGACAGTTTGTTATCTAGGATCACGCCCAGAGTCCTTGCAGTCTGAGTCGGGGAAACAACAGAGGTGCCGATGTTGATTGTTAGGTCAAGAGTGGGACAATCTTTTCCCGGAAGGAAAAGCAGTTCAGTCTTGTCAAGGTTGAGCTTGAGGTTATGATCAGACATCCACTGAGAGATGTCAGCTAAACAAGGAGAGATGCGTGCGACGACCTGGGTCTCTGAGCGGGGAAAGGACAGAATTAATTGGGTGTCATCAGAGTAGCAGTGGTATGAAAACCCATGCGGGCTAATGACTGATCCGAGCGAGTTTGTGTACAAGGAGAAGAGGAGGGGACCAAGAACAGCGCCCTGAGGGACCCCTGTAGTTAATTGACAAGGGTCGGACTCGGACCCTCTCTAAGTAACCCTGTAGGTGCGGTCTTTGAGGTATGAGGTGATGAGGTAAAGTGCAGAGCCTGAAACTCCAAGTTCTTGGAGAGTGCGAAGGAGGATCTGATGGTTCACCGTGTCGAATGCAGCAGACAGGTCCAACAGGATGATGACAGAGGAGAGGGATGCTGCAGTTCCTCAGTGACAGCAAGGAGGGCAGTTTCTGTGGAGTGACCTGCCTTGAAACCAGACTGGTGCGGATCCAGAAGGTTGTTCTGATGGAGATAGCAGGAGAGTTGCCCCTAAGGTGCTCTGTTCTTGGTAGTCGACAAGTTTTTCAAAATAGTAGTCGACTAGTCGACTAGTTGTTACGTCATAATAAAGACACACAAAGAGAGGTGTAAAACTGTATTTTGTATTGCAATGCATACAGTTACGGTAAACACTGTAACGAAGCAGCATTTTAATTTGGGTTACATCAGTGGTACTCAACCTTGTCCTAATCAGGAGCCACATTGACGAAAAAATATTTTTGCAAGAGCCACAATCCAAAAACGCTCCTTTCCTCCCTGAAACCATTATGCATTTGAGAATATGGATAATAGTAATATGTTACTAAGGAATGAAAAGCATAATGTACAGTGCAATAACTGTGATTTATTATTTTCACTGCAACCACAAAACACACATTGCTGACTGCCCATAACAACAGATAACAGACAGCATGTTTACTGATCATCACAAGATGCCTCTGTCGCTCTTTCACTTGTATTAGTGTGGAATAAGTTTTTTTGAGCAGTTCGGTTCTGTTTGAGTCTCGCCAGCTTTTCCACCCTCAACTCTCCACCTTTCGGAAAGTCGGTACTGAACTTCGGGTGTTTTGTGTCGTGATGGCGCTGCAAATTGGACCTTTTAAATTGTGAAATGACGTTGTCACAAAGCAGGCAGATGCATTTTCCCGAACCGGTGGAGACGAAGAAAAACTCGAGTTCCCAGTCCTCTTTAAATGTTCGATATTCCTCTTCATATTTTCGTTTCCTATATTCCTTTACCATTTTTGCATAGTGCTGTAAGATAGTTTTCCCAGTGTGACGGAGCAATTATCTCGCGCACCTGCAATCAGAGCGCGAAACCTGAAATAATTTAGAGCGCGAAACCTGAAATAATTTGTGATTGGTTGTTCAGAGGGATGGGGGGGGCGGCTTAATAGACTGATGTGTGTGATGACTGGTGTGTGACTTGTGAGTGATAATGAAATGTTGATGAATTCTGCTGACAATGTTTTTTGTTTTTGTTTTTTTAAGTGGGACTTAAAAGAGCCTCAACTAGTCTTAAAGGAGCCGCATGCGGCTCGCGAGCCGCGGGTTGAGTATCGCTGGGTTACATGCTGTGACTCATCATCTGATTAAATTAAAAACAGTAACTGGACTCACCAAATCTACTGCAAAAACTCTGTTTAGAACATAAATCAACGTAAATCCAGTGCGCATTGCGCAACACTTTACTCGCTGTCACTGTCCTCCTCGATAACGGTGTCCACCCTTCCAGGTGTTTTGGTTTGCGTTAAGGAAGACCAAAGCATCAACATGTGAGGGAAGGAGGCTTGACCTCTGTCGGGTGACAGTGTTGCCTGCCAGGGAAAACATCCGTTCACTTGGGGTGCTGGTGGCTAGCCAGGTAGCTCCAGGAAAGCTTGGCTGAACGGGGGAAGCGGTCTGCGTTGTGTGCCCACCACTCCAGAGGGTTATCCATTGTGGGGTATGGGGTGTCTGCGCGCAGTAATCCCGTAGCTCATCCTACAGGACATATTGCTCACACTGTTGACCCGTGTTTTCTTGTTGCTCTCGAAATGTGGTCCAAACAGCTGTTCAAAGGGGGGTGTTAGTGGAACACGCCCGTGCACTTTTAGTGTCGGAGCTAAAACTGAAACTGTAGAGCGCATAATTGCGGCGCATTTGCGCATAAGATGAGGATCCCTGAATGTCAGACGTGTTTTGCTGGAGCATTTTGCAACACCTCAGCGCCAATGTCGGCATCCTCATCTCCCACGTTTGTCTCCATTTTGTTCACGACTAGTTGACTAGGGCCTACAGCGCCAACTAGTGCTGCGTACCTGGACTCACATTCAGGTTCAGGTCCGGACTCAAGTCCAGAGGTTCAGGTTCAGGTCCGGACTTATAAGTCCGGACCTGAACCCATGGCTTGTGTGAAGTTGTGTGAGTAACTAAAGTGAACTTATTGTGAGCTAATTATCAATTGAACATTAACTCATAATCAACTCAAATTCAAACTCGTCAGGTTTATTGCGCTCCCGTCCAACTTGTGTCTACATTTCTCTAAAAAGTACAAATGTAAAAAAAACACTTTTTTCCACTTAGTCTACAAATGACTTATGACAGCAACTACAGTGAACTACTACAAAGTTCAAACATGTATTTCATTTACCAAACTAAAGTAACCAAACAGTCCCTGAGCTGACTGAGCCTCAATCCCTAAAACGTTGCTGAAAGGTAGAGTGTAGAGTAGACTATACGCATTACACTGTTACACACCTACTATACAGTATACACTACACTGTAGTGACTGTACAGTCAGAGTGTACTGTACTGTCTGTACACCATGTCTTTTCTACAACTCTACATGTTTACATTAAACAGTACATACTACATACATAGTGATGTACATACATACTGTTAGAAATTAAAATCAATGTTGATATGGCGTAATTTTGAATTAAATACACTATTTAATTTAAATCAGTTTTATTCTGAAAATCCGGAAGTTCACACTATTTACTTAATACTTTTATTCTGAAAAGTCTTCACTACGTTTTCAAACCGTGAATCGAAGGTGAAATGACATGTGATGTTGTACACTGAGCACACTGGGATTAGCACTCATTTATTGACACTGAATAACGTTCATCAGGGAATGTTTAAATAACCACAGACACCAGAATATACGTAAGTGCCAGTTTTTTTGTGAGTCCAAGTACCGGTTCCTGACGTTCCGGTTTTAACCGGACTTGAACCGAAACTTTTTACAAGTCCAGTACCGGTTCGGCGTACCGGTACGCAGCACTAGCGCCAACTAGTGGTAGAGGTAGTCGACTAGTCGACTAGTTGGTGAAACCCCTACCGGCTCAAGCAGTCATGGTCCCGGCTCCAGTTCCGGCTCAAGCTGCCATGGTTCCGGATCCAGTTCCGATCCCAGCAGCCATGGTCCCGGCTCCAGTTCCGGCCCACGGGCTTCAACTTACTTTAAAATACGTCACACATCTCAACCCAAAGGGGCATTAAAATGTACATTTTAATTTAAATAATATGGATAAATAAGTGAAATTAGTGACGCTAACTAGCTAGCTGGACGTGCTGCACTTTAATCAATTCAGAAGTTTCCTAGAGTCATACAGAGATCTCGGCTCTGTTATAGATAAATTATACTTTATATCTATAAATTAACCAAAGTGAGAACATTTAGACCTGTAGGCCTATAGCCTAAAGTCCGGTGTGACATGCAGCTGCTGTTTGCTTTATTTATTTCATACTTAGACATTTTGCAATGTTTTACTGTTTATTAAACTTAAGGACAACATTAAGACCTTATAATTCAGCTCATGCAGCTTTGAAGTAGGGCTAAAAAGAAACCCTATTTGAAATATTTCCACCAGATTTTATTTTATTAAGGTTAACGTTTATTTAATTTATCCTAATCCAAAAAATCTGCAAAAATTAGCAGAATCAAAACAGCACACGCACACACGCACGCGCACACGCACGCGCGCACACACACACACACACACACACACACACACACACACACACACACACACACACACACACACACACACACACACACACACACACACACACACACACACACACACACACTGTTAGCGGGACCTTCTCTTCCCCCTGTCGGCCCTAAAAGCTTCAGAGGGCGGATAGCTGGGCTCCGAATAGCGTCCCGCTAGCCGCTAGCTAAAGGTAAACACACACAGCAGTTCATCAGCGGTTCACAAAGTACCGTACAAACACCACGGTTAACTCAGTATGACCAGTCTCGGACATAGAAGTGCGTTTGTAACAGGAATGCCAGAGCGGGAGGAGCAGTGAGATATTTTGTCCTCTCGTCTCCAGGCGACCAATCCTGGCCGGTGTCACGTATCAGCTCTTTGCATACTTTACCCACAAGCCCTAGCAGTTCTTCAGCAGAACTGAGGGGGGGTCACTTTAAGTCCTGAGGGGTCACAATCACACATTAACACATGCTATTCTGCACATATAGAGCCTTTTGAAGCAGGGTTTTCCTCCTCTGAGCCTCCAGGTGTCCTGGGACCAGAGCAGAGACTGCTCCTGGGTCAGAGAGGTATATATTCCCTCCACATTCTTAGTGTAGTTGTGTGACTTCGGTAACACATACACTAAAATTGGAACGATACAGAGAAGATTAGCATGGCCCCTGGCGCAAGGATGACACGCACAATCGTGAAGTCTCTATTGATTCCTTCCCGTAGCTCTTTTCTGTGATTTCAGATGATTTTTTAAAGATTTGATATGATTTGGGGTGATTTAGGGTGAAACATGGCCCCCTGTGGTACTGCAGCTGCAAAGCGTCCTCTGTTCTCTGCCTTTCTTTATAACACTTTAGTTCACTAGTTTCACTTCGAGTAGTGGGTTATGCTTTTAACTTGTGGAGGAGAGACACCACCGGACCCTAAAACTCCTGAGCTCTGTGCCTTCATGACTTCTTCTGTTTGCATCGCACATTTATGTTACTACAATAAGCAGGATTTCATCTAACAGCAGGAGTGATCTGTGCATGTAAACAGAGCAGCATCTGATCACAGTAAATACAGTGGGTCCATTTTCTACCATGCACAATCATACAGCATCTATGTATAGAGTACAGTTCCATCAGTAGGCTACAGTGTTTCTCAATCGTGAGTAAAGCTGCTCCAGAGCCACTATATCAAGCATACTACGTCAGTGAGTGCCGCTGAAGTACTGTTCCAATGTCCAGCACTCTGCCACAGCTGGGGATCGAACCACGGACCAGGAGTGCTGGACATTGGAACAGTACTTCGGCGGCACTCACTGACGTAGTATGCTTGAAAAGGAGCAGCTTTACTCGCGATTGAGAAACACCCATACTATACAGAGATGCTGTGTGAGAAACCAATGTGAGTTTGGAAAATTGCACATTATAAATCTATTCTAGTAGACCTCAACAATGGAATTATGATCAGTAGAAATGGCCATGGGACCTTTAAAGACAAACAGAAACAGCTGTTTTAAATCCACAGCTTCACACAACAGACACAATTATTTAACTTAAAATGAATATCTTTCGGTTTTAATGACTTTAATGCTTTGCCTCTGCTTACCGGACGTTTTAAAAGTACCAAGATGTCCGACTCTCCTGGACGCAGCCTCGGAGTAAGGTCGACTCATCTTCAGCTGGAAACGCAGTTTTCATTTAAAACCTTAAAAAGTTAGTTTTTTATCTTTAAATAAAAGCTCAGGTGAATCCAAAACATGTCCGGAGATTCCTGGGATGTGTCAGTGGACGTGCAGGAGGCTTCAACTGCCCGCTCACAGGTGAGTGTCCAGGTGTATTATCAATGAAAACTCCATCACACACGCCTTAGCTTAGCATGCCGTTAGCTTAGCACGCAGTTAGCCTAGCACGCCGTTGGATAAAGACACGATAAACCCTCACAAATAAACATGAATGTTCAGTTTAAAGTTCTGAATCCAACTTTAACAACAAAAGCGATGTTAGGATGTAATATATAAGATAATAAGATAAGAGGTACTTTATTGATCCCAAATTGGGGAAATGTTTGCTTTGCAGCAGCATAAAAACAACAAGAAATTAAAGAGTAGAAATAAACAATGCTAGAATTTAAACATCTCAAAATATAATTAAAACTGCAGTTAAAAAGTAGAAAATATACAGTAGACTGTGAAAATAAAACCTCTATGAACTCTCACAATAAAACACTATTGCATGCTGTTAGCCTAGCACAGTGCTTCTCAATGTACCCCCTTTGAAACATTTTCTCAGCCAAGTACCCCCTGACCGACCCCGAACATTTTTTATAGAAAAAGCCTATATATATAATTACAATATAGTAATGTTCCATCATTACATTATTACATTACATTGCATTTAGCTGACGCTTTTATCCAAAGCGACTTACAATAAGTACATTCGACCAGGAAGACACAACCTTGAAGAAAACCGAATCATATAAGTACATCAGGTTTCATAGAGCCAAGTATTTCAAGTGCTACTCAACTGGCTATAGATAAGCCAGTCCTTTATTAGTATATAAGTGCTTTGTTAGCAGTTCTTTGTTAGTAATTCTATCGCTCGAGGTGGAGTCGAAAGAGATGAGTTTTCAGTCTGCGCCGGAAGGTGTGTAAGCTATCTGCTGTCCTGATGTCAATGGGGAGCTCATTCCACCATTTTGGAGCCAGGATAGCAAACCCACGTGTTTTTGCTGATGGGAACTTGGGTCCCCCTCGCAGCGAGGGTGTAGCGAGTCGTTTGGCTGATGCAGAGCGTAGTGCACGTGCTGGGGTGTACGGTTTAACCATGTCCTGGATGTAGGAAGGGCCAGATCCATTCACAGCATGGTACGCAAGTACCAGTGTCTTGAAGTGAATTCTAGCAGTTACCAGAAGCTAGTGGAGGGAGCGGAGGAGCGGCGTGGTGTGGGAACATTTAGGAAGGTTGAAGACCAGACGAGCCGCTGCATTCTGGATGAGCTGCAGAGGTCGGATGGCACATGCAGGTAGACCAGCCAGGAGGGAGTTGCAGTAGTCTAGGCGTGAGGTGACGAGAGCCTGGACCAGAACCTGCGTGGCTTTCTGGGTCAGCTGGGTCAACATCAGGAGGATGCGTATCCTCCTGATGTTGTAAAGCGTGTATCTGCAGCAGCGGGTTGTAGCAGCGATGTTTGCAGTGAAAGACAGGTTGTTATCTATGGTCACACCCAGATTCCTTGCAGTCTGAGTCGGGGAAACAACAGAGGTGCCGATGTTGATAGTCAGGTCCTGGAAGGAAAAGCAGTTCAGTCTTGTCAAGGTTGAGCTTGAGATGATGAGCGGACATCCACTGAGAGATGTCAGCTAAACAAGCAGATAACAGGAGAGTTGTTTAAAGACAGCGCGTTCAAGCGTTCAAGCTGCTGGGACTCCCAGCAGCTTCTACTGAAGCCTTCCGAGTAAATCGCCAGAACGTCGACACCTCCTCATCTCCACCGCTCCCATGTTTTATTTTGTGTTGCCATAAGTTAGTCTCTCTGCGTTTCTGCGCTGGGCTAATGCTAATAATGCTAATGCGAGGATAATAAAATGGCGGCTTCACAAAACGTTTTGGGAGTTTTACGGGGCGTGGTTTGCAATTCGCCCAGCCAATCAGGAATATAGCTATTTTCTCAAAAAAGAGCCGCTCGAAAGTCCCTGCTCTCTAGCAGGGACTTTCGAGGGGGTAAAAAGGTTCGCATGAACTACTTTTAGTACCGGCTCTTTTTGGTGTGAACGCGATCATGAACTAAGTTCGCATGAACCTTTGTGGGAAAAGTACCGCAGTGTGAACGCGGCTATAGATATGTTTAGTTTTACTGTCGGGTCACTCATTACTGGATCCGCGAGCTGCATGCTACTGGCATAATAGATTGCCCGATTGGGCAACCAGCAGGTGAGGCTTCATTGCCCGAGCTAAATACTAGATGGCCATCAGGCAGTCCTTAATGTCGAACCCTGCATTTTAAAGCAGAGGCTAGCCAGTATAGGCATGTCCAGCCATGCAGTGGGGTGGTTTGTGAACTACCTCTCTGAAAGGTCACAATGTGTTCATTTTGATGGGTGGTTGAACATTGCAAATGGTGTTCCCCAAGGTTCTGTTTTAGGTCCACTTTTATTCTCCATCTACATCAACAGTTTAGGTGAAAATGTGGATGAAGCTACTTTACATTTTTATGCGGATGATACCGTGATGTACTGTGCAGGTCCCTCCATTAAGTAGGCTGGTGTTAAATTACAGGCTGTTTTTAACATTATTCAGGCTCAGCTCCCTGAACTAAAGCTTCTTTTAAATGTTGAGAAAACCAAGGTAATGCTCTTTTCTAAAGCTAAAAAGACACCAGAGCTTGTTTTAGATATTGTAACTACACAAGGAATACAACTTGAAGTGGTTACCTGTTACAAATACCTTGGTATCTGGCTTGATGATTGTCTCACTTTTAAACTTCATGTCAATAACCTGCTTAAAAAGCTGAGGGTTAGGCTAGGTTTCTTCTACAGGAACAAGTCCTGTTTCTCGCTTGAGGCCAGGAAAAGGCTAGTCACTGTGACCTTTTGACCTGTGCTGGACTATGGTGATTTGATGTATATGAATGCACCTGCCCATTGCCTGGTCAAGTTAGATGCTGCGTATCACAGTGCACTGAGATTTGTGACAAACTGTAAAGCATTAACCCATCACTGTACCCTGTATGCAAGGGCTGGTTTGCCTTCGCTAACTGTACGGAGGCTCAGTACAGTACTCGGTACATTTTTATATACAAAGCCATCCATCCATCCATCCATCTTCTCCCGCTTATCCGTGGTGAGGTCGTGGGGGTATCAGTTCCAGCAGAGAGCCCCAAACTTTCTTTTCCCTGGTCACATCAACCAGCTCTGACTGGGGGATCCCAAGGCGCTCCCAGGCCAGCGAAGAGATATAATCCCTCCACCTGGTCCTAGGTCTACAGTACCCCTTGGTCTCTTCCCAGCTGGACGTGCCTGGAACACCTCCCTAGGGAGGCGCCCAGGTGGCATCCTAACTAGGTGCCCGAACCACCTCAACTGGCTCCTTTCAACGCGAAGGAGGAGCGGCTCAACTCCGAGTCCCTCCCTGATGACTGAACTTCTCACCTTATCCCTAAGGGAGACACCAGCCACCATGCGGAGAAAACCCATCTCGGCCACTTGTATCCGCGATCTCGTTCTTTGGGTCATGACCCATCCTTCATGACCATAGGTGAGGGTAGGAACGAAAATGGCCCGGTAGACAGAGAGCTTTGCCAACTGGCTCAGCTCCCTTTTCATCACAACGGTGCGGTAAAGCGACTGCAGTACCGCTCCCGCTGCTCCGATTCTCCGGCCCATCTCACGCTCCATTGTTCCCTCACTCGAGAACAAGACCCCGAGATACTTGAATTCCTTTACTTGGGGTAAGGACTCATTCCCTACTTGGAGTGGACAGTCCATTGGTTTCCTGCTGAGAACCATGGCCTCAGATTTGGAGGTGCTGATCCTCATCCCAGCCGCTTCACACTTGGTTGCGAACCGATCCAGTGAGTGCTGAAGGTCGCAGACCGATGAAGCCATTAGAACCACATCATCTGCAAAAAGCAGTGGTGCAATCCTTAGTCCACCGAACTGCAGACCCGCTCCCCCACGACTACGCCTCGAAATCCGATCCATGTATATTACAAACAGGATTGGTGACTAAGCGCAGCCCTGGCGGAGGTCAACCCTCACCGGAAATGGGTCCGACATACTGCCGAGGACCCGGACACAGCTCTCGCTTTGGGAGTACAGAGATTGGATGGCCCTGAGTAGAGACCCCCTCACCCCATACTCCCGCAGCACCTCCCACAGTAACTCCCTGGGAACTCGGTCTTAGGGTTAAGACCGACTCAACTTGGTTGAGAGTGGACATTTACAGGTCGCTCGCCGATTCTCCTTGCAGCAAGCTAAATTGAAAACTTGAGTACTGTTATCTCTGTTCACTGGATTTGGTATATTGAACAGAACTGGGGTTTTACCCTTACAAATTAATATTAGATGCCCCACATTAATTGGTCCTTCGAGCCGGATTCCAACAACATCGTGACGGGAAGGAGGAAGGAGACGACACGCCGGGATCATCAGCCGACCCCGAGAAAGACCCGGGACGCAGAATTCGTGGCCGGGCCGGTGCTTATATGTCCAACCTCCCTCATCCTGGACACGATTGACGGAATCCAACCGGACCAGTGACCACAAATAACGGGTAAGACACGGTTACTCCACCATTAAGGAGGGTGATAAAACGTTGATAGAGAAAGGTTACTCCGCCTATAAGGAGGGTGATAAAACGTTGATAGAGAAAGGCTACTCCGCCTAAAAGGAGGATCGACGTGCCGTTGGGTACATTTATGAGTGATTGAGTGAAAGCGGTGTGTAAAAGTGTCACCAGTGGAATCAGCGCACAGAGTGGAAACCTAACGGTGCTAACACAAACTCTGTGGTCTGTTGAAGTACACGCAGTGGTGAATTAGGGATTAGGTTCCGACCGACACGTTGTCCAGTAGGAACACCAAGCTAGAATCATGGGGTCCGATGGGAGTAAGCCTGCCGCTACAGGGGACATGAGATATATGGAAATATATAGTCATGGCAGCACCATTTATTGTAGCAAATGGTATAAACAGTACGGCTTCCAAGGGAAGCTGGAGAAAACAGCAGTAAGAGAATTAAGCGACAAATTGAGAGCAGCAACAGCTGGAACAACGCAAGGCAAGAAAAGAAAGAAGTTAGAAGCTCAACTACGGTTGCAGTTATATGGGCTGAACAAGCCCATAAAAGGACAGGTGGAGCAGAGGAAGGTATGATAGCAGCGGCTATTTCAGTGAAAGCAGACGAGGAGACAGGGACGTCAGGATCAATTGATGCTGCACGCACAGCGGCGATAATAGTCGGGCATAGAAGAGAAGAGCAAAGGATTAGAAAAGCGCAAGAGAAAGAGAAAAAGCAAAGAGAGAAAGAGACAAAACAACCATAGAACAAGAATGGGCAGCAACAATAAGCCCTCCGCATACAAGAAGCAAGGAGGAAAGGAAAACCAAGTTATATCCTGTTGAAGAATTAAGAGAAGCAGAAAAATCCTTCCACGGAACAGCATATCAGGGTGACACTTATCCATTAGTACAAGTGGCCAACCCGCACTATGGAGTTGGCGAAGACCTAGAAAGAATGTTAAAAGTGTTCCGCCCATGGACAATGGATGAGTGTAAAAAGGCTTGTGAGGGACTGACTCCATACAAACAGGACCCGGCGCAGTTTGTCCTTGACCATACTGCATTAATAGCGTCATATGGTTTAAATGGACATGAAGTTTTAAGAACCCTTATGGTAATCCTTGGCCATGAGTGGGCAAGGGTAAAAGGCATTTTCACGGGAACAGCAGCAGATGGAGGCCCAATGCCACCAGGTGACCAGGCTTTAACCAATGCTCTGGTTCCAGTGTACCAAGCAATTGAGAGGACTTTTGCCCTAAGACGTGATTTTACAAAAGTCTCGGGATGTAGGCAAGGGGAAAAAGAGTCAGTGCAGGACTTCAGAGTAAGAATGGAAGAGTGTTTCCGTATTCACAGTGGCATCCCCTACAGCAACGTAGCTGACTCTGCATTCGTACAACAGCTAAAACAAAGCTTAATGAATGGGTTTCACCCAGGAATCGCAGATTTCATCCGCAAGCACAATGTTAACCATAGAACATGCGACTTACAAGAATGCCTAAATTATGCAGAACACGCCACATCCCAAATCAAAGAAAAAAGAAAAAAGAAAGCATCTGCATCAGCTTTCTTTGTAGGAGAAGGAGGAGAAACCAATGAGGTTTTCTTTGTAGGACCAGGACAGGGAAGAGGTGGGTTTAACAGAGGACGAGGGAATGGTAGAGGAACAGGCAGAGGCAGAGGACGAGGACTAAACTCAGATGGGACATTCCTATGCCACAGATGCGGAAAGGAGGGACTCATGGCTAGGGACTGCAGGGAAGAGAGACCACAGAACAAAGAAGGGGGACAAAAGGGACAATACAAAGACGAAAAGACATGGCCGTCCCCCCTTCACATAACCTACATAGTTATGACTAGACGTAGAAAAGGAAGAAGAGGACATCCACACACATCACATTGACATTTCTGAAGTATTACTGAATCTGTCGGACAACAGTATTAAACCTACCAGGACAATCAAATCAATGGGGAAAAATTAGAATTCTTATGTGACAGCGGTGCAGACTCATCAGTAGTGAACAAAGAGGTCCAAAGAATGTGGCCACCAACTGGCACTATGTTTGTAAAATCAGCAAATGGACACATAAATCAGAGGTCGATTTCAAAGCCACTTGTTATGGAAGATAGAAGGTCAGGCCTCCAGGCATCCCTCAAATTTGTGTTCATCTCAAACTGCCCTGTCAATTTGCTAGGGAGAGACGGCATGGAAATGTTAAAAATCAGTATAGTACCAGTCAAAGGGGGAATGCGAGCAGTAGGGCCCGGAGAAAAAGTGGAAGACCAGGTCTTCCTTCAAAAATCCATAAACACCCCCAACTACTACTGGTCACTAGACATGCCACAACCTGACGTGACAAACACAGGTGAACACCTGTTAACGCTATTCACCCCACAACATGGCCAAGAAGTAATGAAACCTGACGCATTGCACGTTACACTAAAGTACAAGAACACCCCTGGCCCAGATAAAGACTATGATGTGCTCGTGCATCGACTGACACCACAGAGGGTAGTGTTCCACTCGATGTATGCAAACCAACACGGGGATGTTGCAATTGACGCTAGGGTCCCATCAACCACTGCCTTGATAATGGAACCAGGTTCCACGCCACACATATCAGTAGCTAGGGGCCCAGGGACTTCATGGAGAGACTTAGGTTTATTAGTGGCTAGAGGTAACAGGATAAACAACAAGATAGTACTCCCTGTTAGTCTCTACAAAACAGCAGCTCATTTGAGTCATGGGCCGTGCCATGTCTCAACAGGAGGGATGGTGACAATAATAAATGAACACTTCCATACATACAGCTACATTACATTTTCTAAAAACTTTTGTAGAGCCTGTGTAGTATGTTGCAGACACAATGCTCAAGGCAATGAGCGACCACAGAGAGGAAAGTTTCCTCCACCAACATACCCGTTTCAACACATGCATATGGACTTCATCGAACTAACACAATGCCAAGTGTACAAATACTGTTTGGTAATGATATGTCCGTTTTCAAAGTGGGTTGAAATATTCCCAGCAAAACATGCAGACGCTATTACCGTAGCAAAAGCCATATGCAAGACAATAATACCAAACAGAGGTATTCCAGAGAAACTGTACAGTGATAATGGTTCTCATTTTGTAAATCAGGTTATTACCAAACTGTCCGAGCATATGAGGATAACATTAAAAAACCATTGTGCATATCATCCACAAAGTGCAGGCTTAGTGGAAAGAACAAACGGAACAGTAAAGTTAAGACTAAGGAAAACAATGGAGGAAACAGGAAGACCGTGGGTGGAATGTGTGTCTCTAGTAGAAACATGCATGAGAATCACGCCCACGACAAAAGGGTTGTCTCCCTTTGAGATCATAACAGGAAGGCAATTCAGACTACCAATCACAGACGAGGTGAGGGAGGAGGATGATGCTGAGGCAGAGACTACATTAGCTGAATGGATGAGCAGACTCTTCACAAGCAATGAGATAGCTCGAACAAATAACCTGCCAGACATTTCTACTCCCTTACAGGATACACTCGAGTGCAGACTGGTGACCAGGTCCTCGTGAAGGTGATTAAGAGGAAGCATTGGCACTGTCCATGGTGGGACGGTCCCTACACGGTACTGCTGACAACACCGACTGCACTAAAAATCGCTGAAAGAACTACGTGGATACATCAGAGCCACTGCAAAAAGATAATACCTCTCCAACTTAACGACGGATAAGTGGTGGAAGTCCGGCTACAAAGGGCAGTGTTTCATTAGGAAATACTGGTCTCAACCCCGGTGAAGAAAACAACAGAACCACTATCACAAATAGACTATGTTGGGAGAGGTGTTGTTTGTAGTGGCCCTACTGGGTCTGACGCTAATGACTATACTGACACAGACCCCTCTCAAAAGGACGAATATACTTACCTAACCTCCAATGTGTAAGACTTAAAGCTAGGTTACTGTCTGTCATATGACGAATGGTTCGAAAATGTCAAAAACAAATGAATTAATTCTGAAAGTAATAAAGACACTGTAACCAGCTAGTAATTATGAAAAACAGGAGGGAATGTTAGAGTTTATTGAAGGATAAATATGTTTTCATAATGTGTTCTGATAAATGTATTGTCATAAAGTGTACAAGAAGATTCTTAGTCAAGAAGGGAGGAACAGAGAACAGTCTGTTCAAGAGCACACATACACACACACAAATTCACATGACAGAGTCACAAGATACACACAAACATATATTGGTGTTGGTCATCATCACATGATTGTCATGTTACTGTATTGTTGAAAATAAAAGGGCTGCACTGAGAGAAGACGAGCGGAATTGGTTGAGAGTGGACATTTGCTGGGGTTTTACCCTTACAAAGTAATATTAGAGACCCCACAGAATACACTCCAACTCTGTATCAACAACAGTGTTGTGTGACTTCAGTTAAATACATGGTAGGCTACCTCTCTATTTGGACTGGTAGATCTCGGCAGACTGGCAACTTTAAAAGTAGCTATCGGTTAAAAAAAGGTTGGGCACCCCTGCACTACAGGGTGCACTTTGAGGGTGTGTGACTCTGCAGACCGTTTACATGCAGAAAAACCTTCATAACACACAAGGGGACGGGTAATAACCAGAAAAGCATGACATGGGCCTTTTAAAAGAGAGAATGTTTTGTGTGCTAAAGTGGACAAAAGATGTACAAAATGTTCATATAATTGAATTGCATCGTAATCATTAACTGAATAAATAATGGCTCTTTTTTTGTTTGTTCATTTTAGTTCATTTTCAATGTCTGACATCAATGTTGATTGAAATCTTCAGCGTGACAATATCTCAATGTTGATTCAAAGACTTTTTTCTATCTGATAATAACATTGTTTCAATGTACAGTGGGGCAAAAAAGTATTTAGTCAGCCACCAATTGTGCAAGTTCTCCCACTTAAAAAGATGAGAGGCCTGTAATTTTCATCCTAGGTACACTTCAACTATGAGAGACAGAATTAGAAGAAGAAAAAAATCCAGAAAATCACATTGTCTGATTTTTAAAGAATTTATTTGCAAATTATGGTGGAAAATAAGTATTTGGTCAATAACAAAAGTTAATCTCAATACTTTGTTATATACCCTTTGTTGGCAATTACAGAGGTCAAACGTTTTCTGTAAGTCTTCACAAGGTTTTCACACACTGTTGCTCAGAGACGTGCACACATAGACTCTAGGTAGTGCTTGAGCACCTGCCCGTGTTGCCCTCTGGACAGCAATGTGCCCTTTTGAAAGTTCGTTTTTTACAGTTTTTTTTTTTTACACGTGCCCCGCGGCACTCCCGTACATGCCCTGGCTGCAGCAAGCCCCCAGGAAGTGCGCCGGACTCAGATGAAAATATTCGTGGTGGCCAAACGGCGGTACTGCACATCCGTTTGGTTGCCAGGCCCGGAAACACTTTTTCCCATTAACTTACATGGGGAAAGAGCAGTGGTGAAAGTGTGCCGGTCCTACCCGTTCCTTAGTACCGGTAAGAGATTTCCAGGCGGTCCGGAGGACCAGGAAGAATTGACAGCTCCACCCGTGGAATTTATACTACGAAGGGAAGATATTTTGGTTTGGATTACTAGTCTGGGGGAAGCTCGCGAGTGTGTGTATACGTGTGTGTGTGTTTGTGTATGTTTGCGTTTGTGCGTATTGTGTTTGTTTCCCGGGGAAAACACTCACGAGAAACACCGGCTGTTGTTAAGCCTGCAGTGACGTTAAATTACTCCGTTCTCCGCTTGTAATTATGCCGTTACAAGCTTCAAAGTTGTATTTATCATCTGAATTTGCCGAAACAAGTTTAATATTCTGAAAGCCAAGACTTTGTTTAATTGAAATCAGATGAAAACAAACTGTCACGAACCCTGCCGTGTTATCTATGATTACTATACACCTTACATTCATAATGTCAGCCGGAGGGAGGGGGGGCGGCGCTGTGGAAGAGCAGATTGCGAGGGAGAGGTGCCTGTCTTCGTCCCTTTACAAGCTTCAAAAATGTATTTATCGTGTGATTTTGGAAATAAAAGTTTCATATTCTGAAAGCCAAGACTTTGTTTGTTTAAAATCAAATAAAACACCCGAACCCCGAAAAAATAGTTTTTTACGCAAATCCATGTTTATTTTGAAATGAGCCGTTGAGACTTCCGACTGATTTCGATAGAGCGGGTATTTGCTTTTTCACACTTGATCAGAACAGCGGGAGGAGAAAGGAATAGAGTGACTGAATGACAGCTAGAAAATTAGGCTACATGGTAATTAAAGCAAAAATGCAAACGACGATTCTTCAGATGTTTAAGAGAAAGGAGAGAGATGAAGAAACTCAGAATGTGCTTAAAATTAGAAAAACAACGCCCGCAGATGACACAGGTGATGATGCTTATTTAGCCCAGAGAATGAACCTGGCCATGATGTATAATAAGTTAGCTAACTAGCAAACTGTATATCTTAAATATAAACATTACATATTTTTGCTTTGATATCTTCTATTTTAATCTGCACATTGTTGCATACATTTTGAGACATTTTATTTTATTAGTATTTTAATTTATGTAACCAATATTCTGAAAATTCTAAGAAAGACAGAGACTTGTACATTTTTGACTGTCTGCTGAATTTAGTTATACATTTGTATTCTAATTTATAACAGTTGAGGCCCAGAGGGAGGAAGAGGAGACTCAGCCAGAAGAAGTGGCAGCAGGTCCCTCAGAAGCCACCACAGGTGATGCTAGCCCTACTGCATACCCTTCTATATGGAAAGAAGAACAATATGAACAGTTCAAACAGAAAAATGAATGGATGTATGCTCACAATGGAAGGCTAGGCTGTACCCCATGCCATGATGTGAAGGATCTAGGTGTCATGGCATCCCATGGTGTTAATATTGCTATTCAGTGGGCTGATGGAAAGATAATCCCAGCTGGTCAATCAAGGGATGTCCAGCTTTCATCACTGCGCAAACAAATCCATGAGCAGAAGAAGTCTGCAGCACATAATGAAGCAGTCAAGATTCTTCAGACAGCAAAGAAAGATATTCTTCTGAACATGAACGTGAGTCAGGAGTCTTTGTTTGAGTCTACTGCCAAGGTATTCATGACAGCCAATTATGTGGCCAAGAACAACAAGCCTTTCACAGACTTTGAGAGTCTGATTGACCTGCAGCATAGCAAAACTGTCTGTGTTGACATAATTGAGCATGTGTCATCACAGATGAAAAAGGAACTTCTAAAAAACATAATAGAGACCAAGAGCAAAATCACAGTATTGGCTGATGAGTCAACCAGTGTTGGGCACAAATCAACACTAATTGTGTTCCTGAAGGCTCTTGTTGATGGAGACATGGAGCCCATTGTCTTTCCATTGGACCTGGTTGAGCTGGATTGTCTGCTGCTCATATCAAGGAACAGATTATGGGTTGCTTGCTTAAAAATGGCTTCACTGTTGAGTTTCTGAGAGAAATCCTCATTGGATTTTGCAGTGATGGGGCCAGTGTCATGCTGGGAGTGAAGTCAGGTGTTGGGAAGTTGCTCCAGGATGACTTGCAGGCATCATACTATGGCACTGCCTTAATCACAGACTGGAGCTTGCTGTTGACCAGGCACTGGATGTGACAGGGGGAACAAAGGACTTCCAGGCATTCATGGACAGCCTATATTCATTATATAGCCAGTTTGTGTTCAGGGATTCATGAAGCTGGGGGCGGGAGGAGAACAATATGAACCAATGAAGGTCGGGGTAGCATTATAGTACCTGCAAGAAATTCAAACCACTTTCACCCCTGGGAAAGAGTGGTCTGTACATAGTTGGATAATTTTTTTTAAACTAAATAAACAAAAAAACACAAAAAGACTGCAAATAAACAATAACGGCTACAAAGAGATGCAAAACTGCGACAGAGACACACCAAAGAACTACAAAGAGACAGATACAGCTGCAAAATGACACACAGAGACAACAAAAAGACAAAGAAAACTACCAGGAGACGCAAAGAAAATGAAAAGAGACACAAAAATACCACCAAACACACAAAACTACTCATATTTCTAATAAATATAAACGACCGACCCGACCACGGATAAGCGGGAGAAGATGGATGGATGGATAAACTATCCACTATGAACACTTGTATAGCCCTAAACATTCGTTCCTCAAGTTGTAGAAATGTGCTAATAACGTTATTCTGATAGTTATTTCCCTCTGCATTATGAACGCGCATCTAACCCACGGGACCGCGCCGCCCGGCACGTTCATGTTACGTGTTCAGCTCTACATGAGTTTCTCTTTACCCATGGATGCACAATAACAACGGACCCATAACGCCTTACGGAGCTGTAATAATGGATATATTGCACATGTTTGCTGTAATTCATCATTTGTAAAATATTATACTACATGGGCTGTATGATTACATCTTGTACCGTAAATGTTGTATTAAATAAAGTTAATATTACCGACGTTAGATTAACGTCCCTGTAGCTTCTTATTGCACTGTGTGTATATATATACACAGTGCAATAATTATTTCATGCTAAATGAAGCTCTGTTGCTTGGATATCACTAGATCCTGTTACAACGTAATATAAGTAGGCCTACATAACGATTGATGTGTACATTAGCATCATTACTAGCTAGCCGCTAACTCGTTAATATCAAATCCATGATAACAACAACCCATTACCATGCTGTCATGAACGCGCGGTGCTGTTACGTGTACGCAAATTGACGTGCTTTATGTGAACGAGCATTTTGGTTAAAGTTGCGCATGCGCTATGAGTGTATATACGGGTACTTCTCAGGCATGCCGGGTAATCTGTGACGTTTCACTCTCTCAAAAGTTGGGCCATTTTATCATCATGCGCGATTGTGCAACTCTCATAGGAATGAATGAGGCCCCGCCTCCCACGCTGTATCCAGTTCTTAATATATATCCATGGGCTCCAGCCCCTCCCTTCCCTGCTCTCAACGTGAACGCGCAGCGCGCAGAGCTGACAGTCAGAGCCATATAGAGAGGCGAAGTCCCTCCCTTTCCGGGAGCCTCCATGGGACCCCGGAAGCGTAAAATTATACATTGAAGTCAATGGAGAGAGAAAGGTTATCTTTTTGATCCAGTTTGAATTGTGCCACGAATGACACATATGATGTTTGTCAATTTAAAAGAATATTTTGCAAGTCAAAACAATAAAAATGTGTCGTAAAACTGTGAAGTTACAATTTTTTTTGTGTGAAACCGCTGAGTGAACTACAGGTCTCTGATCTCGCACAATACGCGTCACCATCACAAAGACGGCCGTCACGTTAGCAAATTTCACCTGTTTCTTTCAGAATGTGAATAAAAGTGTAAAACGAGGTGAACATCACTACAAGTCTGGACACGTTGAGAGCTGTACATACACGAAAGGGAGTCGGTTCTGTAAGAGCAGCGGGACCGGCTTTACAAGATGTTGGTGAGTAACATGAGTGCAATGTGTAACGTTAATGTCAGCTAGCTAACATTAGCTAACAAGGTACACTAACGTGTTTTGTTTCAGTAACTAGTTTTGTCCTTAAGAACTTTGTGGTCTCTGTGTATGCTGTGGATAACATTAGTGTTCACAAGAACAAGGTAAACTCCCGTGTTGTTTTAGTTGCTCTTCAGATTGAAGCGGCCAGTTTTATATCGACTATACTGTATGTGTGATCTCCTTTTACATCTCGTTGTGTCATTTGAGTTTATTTGCTGTGTGTAGATTCAAGGGTTTTGGTTATCTTGTCAATTTGTTTGGTTATCCAGGCACAGCTGTGTGTGACTCCCTCCGGTACACTGGTATGTGTTTTCCTAATGTAGAGAGCATTGATTAATTAATAAACTACACACTGAGTCTAGATCCTGACCAAATCCTTTTTTATTGTTGATCAAATGTTTTTCAAAAATGTATTCATACACATTTAGAAAAATACAATGTACAATCACAACCAGTACAACACAAATTACAAAAAATACAGAAAAAACAAACAATAACAACAATCAGACAAGAGGACGAAACTATGGAAAAATAACAGAGCGCCAGTGGCGGCGCCAGGGTATGGCTGGGGTAGGCTATAGCCATACCAAGAAATGGCTTAGCCCCACCTTAGCCCGACCATGAAAAATTATGTTAAAGTAAGCATGTTGAAAACACGGATTGCGAAAATCTACCGGTCATGTCCACAACACACAAACTGATCCTGAAGTGCACGTTACTGACGCAATATGGTTGAGACCATTCGGGCTTATGCTAGAGGGGTGCAAGGAATAGTCTAAGTAGTGGGGGAGTTGGAAATTCTCTCGCGTTATAATATCAGCGCGGCCCCGGTCAGATCAAAATGCCTCCGAATGTAATTTGAATAGACCAACAGGAGCCAATCAGAGCAACGAAACGTTGGGTCTGCTGCATCATGCATTACTGATACGTCACGTGCACAATGAAAAGTCGAGTAAATTGCAGACAGACAGCAGAACTTCTAGGATTAATTGTACATATCGGATGGATAGATTTGTTCTTAAACGCCCTCGCATTGAGGTACAACAAGTCGAACATGCGCTTTAATGCGACCCTACAAGGATGCCTTTACGGATTTACACAGACTCATATGCATCTCCCTGACTCTGCCCTCTGCTGGCGGCGAACGCAGCTTCTCCTGTCTCCGTCGCATCAAGAATTATCTAAGAAACAGTGATGCACGGAACAGCAACCTGGGCCTGCTGGCTATCAATAAGCAGAGGAGTAAGGCCCTGGATGTCCAGCAGCGTGTCATTGACATTTTCGCTTCCAACCACAACAACCGGCGGATCGTGCTGCTTTGAGAACGTCAATAGTGAGTTTTGAATATATTTTGTAATAACGGGTCATTTGAAAAGGTGGCCACCTGTTGTGTGCTGTGTCTGTCTCTCTCTGTTTACCTGTGTCTCTCTCTCTGTCTCTCCCTCACTCTCCCTCTCTCTCACTCTCCCTCTCCGTGTCAATTCTATATGTAACTTGTCTTGTTTCTGCTGCTGCGTAGCATGTTCTAACAACGTGGAATTAGCAGAATAGGCTATTGTATTGTTTAACTCACACCTGTTGCTCTCGATGTAATTTAGCTGATAAAAGGAGACTAATAAAAGCTAATAAAAGCCTTATGTTTCACTGTCAATGGGTGCGATATAGCGTGTATGTAATTACACTAGGCTACACATACTGACTTGAGCCCCACCACTGTATGGGTTAGCCCTACCATAGTCTACCCAACAAAAATACTCTGGCGCCGCCACTGCAGAGCGCTGTCTGTGATTGTGCACGGGGGATGTACAAATGCAGCCACGCTGCAGCATTGGCAATATGTGCCATGTGGCAGATCAGCTCCACAGATGTTGAGTGCCAGTGGAGGAAGCCTGGCACTTCCAAAGTAGTCCAGCCAATGTCTCAACTTTACCAACAGTGAGAGGAGACATACAACCCACTGGCCAGAGACATCGCCACTCAGGATGTAGACTGGTTCAGGTCTGCACTGAGGGGCGCACAGTGTGGCATGGCATGGCTTTTGTCATAGTCTTATATTTCAACAGTTTATGACAAAATGTGACTTTTTTGACATGGAACTTATTGTTTAAGATTGACAAACATCATATGTGTAGTTCGTGGCAAAATTCAAACGGGATCAAAAGATACGTTTTCTCTCTCCATTGAATTCAATGTAAATTTTTCGCTTCCGGGGTCCCATGGGCCGGAAGTAGATGGGCGTGACTTCGCCTCTCTATAATAGAAGAGTTACGACAACGGAAGTCCAAAAACGGTTATCGTCACGTGGTTCATGTAGACGAGGATCGTTCCCCGGAAGATCATGGCGGGCAATGTGAATGCATTGATAACAGGAGATAGAACTACGATTTTTGGTAATTATTAGTGAATAAAGGTTTTGATTTGCAATATTTATAAAACAAATCGATATGTGTATGTATTTACATCAATGTTTTAAAAAATAAAATCGAATTTGCTAATATTAAGTGATACTATTAGGATTAGTGTGAACAACTAGTTTACATGTTACTAACAGTGCCTTGGTTAAAGAGCCTGTTCTGTTTATTTATAGCTTTGAATTCTTTAAAACCAATATTATCTTCTTAAACTTGTATGGTAGTCAGGAGCATCACTTTCTAATGTTTATTGATACATTTAGAGGGAGGGGATCTAAAGTAATGCTTTAAAATTCAGATTAGATTCATTTCTACCATTTTCTTAAATTCATGGTAGTTTCAGTAATCCCATGGTAATTGAGGACACAAGTTATCTAAATGACTAATGTCATCTGTATGGCTTTCAGAAAGGACAGCAGACCGACAGGTGACTATCAAAGCAGCATGATGATGATGATGTGAAATGTGTTGCTTTAGGAACATCCATTGCAAATACAAAAAACCCCAAAAACATTTGGGGGCGGTGGTGGCGAAGTCGATAGGGACTTGGCTTGGCAATTGGAAGGTCACCAGTTCAAGTCCCGGCAAGACCAAGTGCTACCGAGGTGTCCCTGAGCAAGGCACCGTTCCCTACACTGCTCCCCGGGCGCTGTTCAAAATGGCTGCCCACTGCTCCTAACACTAGGATGGGTCAAATGCAGAGAAACAATTTCCCCACGGGGATTAATAAAGTATATCAAAATCAAAAAAAAAAATACATGGAATTCAATAAACATTGAATAGCATATCATGCAGTTTGTCTGTGCCTTTTCCTCCGTGTTGTCCTGGTTTGCTGTGCTGCCTCCTAGTCACCACCATGGTTTGCTGTGCTGCCTGGGGATGCTCCAATCGCTCAGAGAAAGGAGTACGAATGTACGGCTTCCCCACTGACACAGAGTGGAGGAAAAAATGGCTGGCTCAAGTCAGCAGGAGCAATTTCACAACCAACAGCAAAAAAATATGTGATGTAATTATATACAAACACTGCATTTGCACTTTTTCACCAAACGAAAACCACACCATTGGGAAAGCTTAATGTTTTGTTTAATACAAAAAAACAGGGAAAGGCTTGAAAAACACAGAGTTGAGACTCAGGGTGCAGGGTGAGGGTCTCAGTGCAGGTATTCAGGCTCCATTGAATCCCTCTCTGGTTCTTGTGCTGAAAGAGGGAGTAACAGACAGGAGAAAGGGTTATACACACCTATATAGCACACCTATTGGATGGGAAATGCCTTGGGGAGATAAGGTGTTTACTTATATAAAACAGTAGTATTAAACTTACCTTGTGTTTTCACTCTCACTTAAGTCCCTCTCCCTTTGCCATCAATCCAAAATCAGCTGAGCTGCAACATTATACAGACAGGTAATAATCAACAGAATCACAAGGACACAATATGGCTCTGCTAAAAACACTCACTCTTAAACGCACCAAAGTTATATTTATCTAATATTTAACTCCCTCCACCCCCGAATACAATCCCGTTTAGAAGCCCCTCTTCTCTAATTCAACAACGTTGGACGAAATGACATTAAGAGAACGGAATTTACAATTGAAAGGCTGTTCAACGTGTGTTGCTAACTTGCTTCGGTATCCTAGCTTAATCTGTTATCTGTAAACATTCCCTAAATCTACTAATTTAGGGATAATCCACTGACATCCTTTAATACACATGTTAATTTGAATCAGATGTACTGATAATATCCGCAATATAAATCTTTAAACTTCTTCTTACCTTTAAAAGTCCGTCACGAACGGTCTATTATGCTGCAACTCTACAGCTCTGCCAGCCTTGGCGCTAACTTCCGGGGAACGATTGAGAGGCTCCACGATCCGCCATTGCTGTAAAAGAGTCGTCCATTGGAGTGAACGGAGATGTCGTAACTCTTCTATTATATGGCTCTGCTGACAGTCAGTCACTCAGTCCGACAGGCCACGGCGGGTGTGTGGTGCAGCAGCACGATTAAAAGTGCCCTAGTGACGACCAAGTAAGTAACCACCCGGTAACAAATACAACGAGAGTATTGTTTAATCCCCTAAATCAGATGGCAAACTAAACTATACAGGGTTCGTACGGTCATTGAAAACCTGGAAAAGTCATGGAAATTCAAAATGCAAATTCCAGGCCCTGGAAAAGTTATGGAAAACAATATTTTTCCCAAAGTTTTGGAAAAGTCATGGAAATGTAACTAAAGTTGCGTCAAATATAGTTTACATTTTATCTAATCGCCGAAATAATCTGCGGTCGCGAGCTGTTATGTGCCATCATGACGTGCATGGTGTTATTTTTTAATATATGAAGCGCAAGCTGTGTGCTCGAGTCTTCTTGCCTGTCGGGCCGGCTGAACTCTGCTGCTCCGGGATGAGGGTCAGCTACATTATCTACGGTGTGTTCGTTAACTGTGCGGAGTCACTGTGGCACAGACTGAGCCGCTGGTGAACAGCTGTTAGAACAGGCCATTCAGGTGTTCAGAACAGAGCGGCAGAGCGTGATGCTATGGTCGCTATCTGCTAACATTAGCTTTAGCCTTCGTTTTCTAATAGTTTTTTTCATAGGCTATAAACAGAGGTGGTATAAGTATAGAGATTGTACTAGAGTAAAAGTAGACGTACTCAGATATTGTACTTTAGTAGAAGTACTCAGATATTGTACTTAATAAAAGTAGAAGTACTCAGATCTTGTACTTGAGTAAAAGTAGAAGTACTCAGATCGTGTACTTGAGTAAAAGTAGAAGTACTCAGATCTTGTACTTGAGTAAAAGTAGAAGTACCAGAGTGTAGGAATACTCTGTTACAGTAAAAGTCCTGCATTCAAAATGTTCCTCAAGTGAAAGTAGAAAAGTATTATAAAAATACTAAGAGGCATGAAAATACATTTTCAAAATGCTCAACAGTGCTGCCAAAATTATAAACTGACTGCTACACAATTAAAATAAATGCTTTTATATATTTCTATTAGATGTAACTCTTTGGCGTTTCTGTTATTATACCTGCTGCTTTAGTTGTTCTGACTGCTAAAATCCTCTGTTATTCCTAATTTTGAAGCCGATATCTCGGATCCTTGTCACCTTTTTCATACCTGATGAGTTTGCATCCCTGACTACAGTTGCTTTAGCGTGTAGAAGCTAGTAAGCCTAGTATTTGATATTTTAGATAGGCATCTGCATCAGACAGCATATTGAAATAAATATATATGCAATTACGACATACAAGATGTGCCTTTAATACATCTCACACTACTAAGGCAGCCGGCGGTTCCACCAGGGGCGTCAATCCCGGGGGGGTGGGGGGTTTCGTCCTCCCCTAGCTTCAGATTGGACCCCCTAAGTCATTTAGAATAATAAAAATAAATGTTAAAATAATTAATTTTTTGATAATAAATCAGTAAAATCAGGCAAAAATAAGGTTAGGGTTATGTTATTTAATTCTTATTTTTATGGTAACCATAACCCTAAAACCGAAATAAAGTAACCAAAAACCGAAAAGAAACTAACAAAATCCAAATTTTTGCGCACAATTTCTGAGCGCACAATATCGGCGCGACCGCCACAACGACTCAGAAGGTGCCCTTTTTTTTTCTCTTGAGCACCTGCCCCTATAAATGGGGCACGCCACTGCTGTTGCTGGTATTTTGGCCCATTCCTCCATGCAGATCTCCTCTAGAGCAGTGATGTTTTGGGGCTGTCGCTGGGCAACACGGACTTTCAACTCCCTCCAAAGATTTTCTATGGAGTTGAGATCTGAAGACTGGCTAGGCCACTTCAGGACCTTGAAATGCTTCTTACGAAGCCACTCCTTCGTTGCCCGGGCGGTGTGTTTGGTATCATTGTCATGCTGAAAGACCCAGCCACGTTTCATCTTCAATGCCCTTGCTGATGGAAGGAGGTTGTCACTCAAAATCTCACGATACATGGCCCCATTCATCCTTTCCTTTACACGGATCAGTTGTCCTGGTCCCTTTGCAGAAAAACAGCCCGAAAGCATGATGTTTCCACCCCCATGTTTCACAGTAGGTGTTCTTTGGATGCAACTCAGCATTCTTTCTCCTCCAAAAATGTCTAGTTGACTTTTTACCAAAAAGTTCTATTTTGGTTTCATCTGACCATATGACATTCTCCTAATCCTCTTCTGGATCATCTAAATTCTCTCTAGCAAACTTCAGACGGGCCTGGACATGTACTGGCTTAACAGGGGGACACGTCTGGCACTGCAGGATTTGAGTCCCTTGCGGCGTAGTGTGTTACTGATGGTAGCCTTTGTTACTTTGGTCCCAGCTCTCTGCAGGTCATGGACTAGGTCCCCCCGTGTGGTTCTGGGATTTTTGCTCACCGTTCTTGTGATCATTTTGACCCCACGGGGTGAGATCTTGCGTGGAGCCCCAGATCGAGGGAGATTATCAGTGGTGTTGTATGTCTTCCATTTTATAATAATTGCTCCCACAGTCAATCAATTAATCAATCAATCAATCAATGTTTATTTATATAGCCCAAAATCACAAATGTTACATTTGTCTCAGTGGTCTTCACAGTGTGTACAGAATATCAGTATGACAATACGACACCCTCTGTCCTTAGACCCTCACATCGTACAAGGAAAAACTTCCGGAGAAAACCCACAGTTTAAAGGGAAAAATGGGAGAAACCTCAGGGAGAGCAACAGAGGAGGGATCCCTCTCCCAGGACGGACAGACGTGCAATATATGCCGTGTGTAAATTGAAAAGATAATACATTTGCAACACAGTTGATTTCTTCACACCAAGCTGCTTACCTATTGCAGATTCAGTCTTCCCAGCCTGGTGCAGGTCTACAATTGTGTTTCTGGTGTCCTTTGACAGCTCTTTGGTCTTGGCCATAGTGGAGTTTGGAGTGTGACTGTTTGAGGTTGTGGACAGGTGTCTTTTATACTGATAACGAGTTCAAACAGGTGCCATCAATTTTCGGACCCGAGCTCAGGTCCGTGGGGCTTAATATTGCCCTCAAAGTGCACCAGATTGATTGATCAATTTAAAGAAACAAATCTTCCCGGGGTACATGCCCCCGGACCCCCCTAGAGGATGTGAGGTCATCACAAATAAAACAGGTTCACATGGATAGGATACTAGATAAGTGTGCACACTCATTATATACACTACACATTTTTCTTTGATTTGTTAACACCATAGTCCCTAATATATTTGTAGAAAGGCAGGAAATGGAATTAAATTGAGAAAATGTTTCATTGCGGAGGACCCCCTGTTTTGTGTCCCCCCCACTTCTCAAACCAAAGTTACACCCTTGAATAAGTATATACAGAATATGCAAAATGAGAAGTACTATAAGTCACACAGATGAAATGTGTTAATTTGAAGTAAAAGTATGTAAGGCTTAACGGCAGTGAGCAGAGGTTTGGGTCGTTTTCTCCAGCACCTGTCCTGATGATCCGCTGTGCACTTTTCAGATTAGGGGTCCTTCTCCAGCAGATCCATTTCTCCAGAATTGTCCTAATCACAGAGAAAACAAGAGAAAAAGAAAAAAGTGAATTATAAACACAGGATTGCAAAAGTATTATTGAAAAATGTAACTCTAAGCATTTCAGACAAACAATCCCTAAAAGATTATTTTATGTACTATTTTGGTTTTTAAAAAACTAAAGAGATGAAGTGACAGTCACACTTGCATCCCTTTGACAGCACTGCAAAAACAAAAATCAAGCAAAAGGCTGCTGTCAATATTTCAAATAGGCTTTGAGCCCTACCTCAAAGCAGCATGAGCTGAATACAAAGTTTAATAAACAGTAAAACATTGCAAAATGTCAGAGAAATAAATAAAGCAAACAGCAGGTACGTCAGGGTAGCATTTTACTGTAGGCTATACCGGTCTAAATGTTTTCACTTTGGTCCATTTATAGATGCAATATAAAGTATAACTTATCTATAACAGAGCCAAGATCTCGGTATGACTTCTGAATTGAATAAAAAATAAGTGTAAACCAACAGTGCAGCACGTCCAGCTAGCTAGTTAGCGTCACTAACGTCACGTATTTATCCGTATTATTTAATGAAAATGTACGTTGTAATGCCCCTTGGGTTTGACTAACGTCACACACGTTAAAACCCAATACTCACATTTATTAGTGATTCCTCCGCTCGCTGCTGCTTTTAAATCCACTCTGCTGGGGAGACCGGAACGCCATTTCATTTGAAAAAAACTCACTCGTCCCCAGCGCGCATTGCATCCTGGGATATGGTAGACCGCGGAGGATACATCAGATGTGTCCTTCAAATCCGGAAAAAGAAGGTCGCATTCGTGGGCCGCATTCGGAGGAGTCTTGTCTTTTTTTTTTTTTTGGGACAGCCTTCTTTCGGCGGAAGTGACGTATGCGGTCTACGAATGCAGCCTTCGAAGGATGCAACCCCTGAATTGAGACACGGCCACAGGTAATGAGACAATCAGGGAGGAGGGAAACTAAAGACAGGAAGTACATCTTGACAGGAAGTAAAACTAAGAGGTAATACATTTAAAAATAAAACTGAAAAATAAACCGTGTGTGTGTGTCCATCTGTGAATGAGTGGGTGTATTTGCCTGATCCTCCCTGGTTCGGGTCACGGTATGAGATGATAATCTGGCCTCATTGCAAATGTCCCTCCAGAGAAACAATGACAGCTGAGTGCAGATTACAGCAGCAGATTATCCCACAGGGGATAGATTTAATTACACAGGGGGGGGGGAAGACAATATAAAAGTCATACAAAGACTGTTGAAGACATATTATATTACATTATGACATGGCTTAGTTGAATACTCTATTCTTTGGTCAATTGAGAACACGTGACGCGTTGTTAATCCAGTACAGACAGACCGCTGTCAAGGATGTATTGACCGTTGTTAAGTACACTCACATCTGCAGAAAGAGGTCCAGTCGATTTAACCTGTTAAGCACCTTCCCCCCGATATCGGGGGGAAAAACGCGTCATCTGAGGAAACAGTGTCTGGGGGCATCTTAATATTTAATAAACTATAAATGTTTTATATCCATGTAACGGGAAGAAACTCATCTAACTGATCTTTTTTTTTCTTTTTCTAAAAAAACCCACAATGCTAACGCTGAGCCTCTGAATTAGCAACGACCAAAAATGCTAACAGATTACTGCACAGAAACTCACTCATAAAACCCTTATGTATCTGTTCTGCACATCCAACCCATCAATTCACATCGTGAGATGACACAGAATCGTTTGGTACATACATTATCACTCTATGATAAGAACTCGCGGAGGTAATAACAAGAATAGACATCAAAACATGTGGCGCTAGGTAGCTAAAACCGGCAACATGGTCTACCTTGGTCGTTCTCTGGTCAAAACTGTTCTTCAATGGCATTAAAACGATAAAAACGCTGCTGAAGTTAATCCATAGGTTAATCCAATGTGTCTGTGTCCCTTTGTTCAAATGCTGTTCAAAACACGACAGAAAGTCCATGAAACTTGTCTTTCTGTATTTGTGAATGAAGCACCATCTCCTGGTTAAAACCTGAAATTGAAAATCTGGCAATGCCCTCTTGGAAAATAGTGGGAGGGCTTAACATTCCTCGATACTGGTTTTAGGCAGGTCGTAGGCAGGAAGCTGTAAACTGGAGTCTGAAATGAGGTGCTACATCTGTAAATAAAACATAATTTTTGGATGTTCAATCTGAATTTTCTTTAAAATAAAAATCATCAATATTGATTCAGACTTTTCTACATCCAACTCACAGGTTTATCATTACTTTGAGAAAAACGATTATTAATTTAACCCTTTTAGAAGGGAATATATGGTCATTTGTTCTGGGAATGTCATTTTCGAGCCTGAGACCTGAAATAACAGGTTAACAGTATACAGTTTGGCTGAAAAGCAAACTGCATGCAATTTGCTTTTCGAACTGGGACAAGAAAACAGCGGAGAAGTAACGGGGCAGAAACCATCCTTTTTACGCAACGGTCCAGACATATTCAGTGTGCAGTTCCGTTGGCATTAGGGCAGGGATATCTAGATACTTTCCAAGGTTTGACATAATAAATTGTGCTACTTTTAAAGCAAGCAACGATGTTTTCAAATCTGTAATCAAAAAGGTCCTCAAAAACGCTATTGAAGCAGTTCCTCCCGTTGCTACGTAGTTCAAACAGTAACAATGGAATATTTGTCATCAAATCAATAATAGCCTACTATTTTTTAAATCAATAAAAACATTTTCTAAATCTATAAAAGCTTTTCAATTAATATTGGGAGTCATATCGTTACTTTGGTGAGAATGTGGCCTTGTAATAAGCGGGATAATGTGCAGCGAGGCAGTCATTATGGGGAAAAGAACACCCAACAGGCAGATCAGGAGCCCGGTACATTACTTCGTAATGTAAGTATATTACATGTATGTAATGTACGTACATTATATTGTGCAATACAGGCTGTCTTTTATGTCAAAGAGTAATTATAAAGAGTTTCAACATGTTATATTTTCCTCAAACATTACAGTAAAGAATAATAGAAGATAATTATGTGATTTTACATCAGTAATATCCTTTCAAATACAGGAATGTTCATTTGTTCACCTTGACCTGAATAATCTGATGCGCGGTTTTAAAATATGAAATAAAGTGGTTTACTTTGATCTGCATAGTTGAGCATGATTAGTTCAAATATACTGTTAGTTAACTGTGAGGTTTCTCCTGTTGCTTCAGCTTTGAACAGTCATGTGGTGGAGGCAAGGCTGTGGCACCCTAATTTAACATTAGTGTCAATTCAATGATAATCTCAGGTTATGTCATACAGATATGGTCCAGGGAGAATTTAGGTGGAGGTCTGTTTAATGACATTTGATGCTGCTTTCCTTTTTTTCCCTCTCTCCTCTGTTAAGCTCCTCTCTGTATCAGATTCATTGTACTCTAAGCCCCTTCTGCTGCTCTATTATCACACACACACACACGCATGCACACACGCACGCACGCACACACACACACACACACACACGCGCGCACGCACGCACGCACGCACACACACACACACACACACACACACACACACACACACACACACACACACACACACACACACACACACACACACACACACACACACACACACACACACACACACACACACACACACGTGCAGGGGCGGGCGATCAAGTGAGAAAAAGGGCACTTCTCATAATCATTTCTAAAAAATTTTTTTAAAACAAAACGTTGAATATAGTTGCACATCTGTAACTTACTGACTAATTTCTTTTAATACCCTCACACTCACGCAATTGTTTAACCTGTTAATCGACCCGGGCGGAAAAACGCATCATCTGCAGGAAACAGTGTCTGAGGGCTTCTTAATATTTAATAAACTATGAATGTTTTATATCCATGTAACGGGAAGAAACTCAGCTAACTGATGATATGAACCATTTTTAGCAAAATAAAACACAAGACTAACGCTGAGCCTCTGAATCTGCCCTGAGCGAAAAAATCTTAATGCCGGTATTACAGAACTCTAGCTATAACGATCGATATACTTATTGGATCTGCACAAACAAGCTTAGATAACATCCTGAGATCCCTAAGATTATATAAATATAAGGATCATCACAGAGCGATCAGAACTCGTGACAGGGGAAGCAAATACAGACAACACACGACGTAGCTTTAGCAAAACACAGAGATATGCTCACTTTAGCTGTTATTCTGATCAAAAGTCGTGTTCAATGGCATTAAAACGAAAAAAAACGCGGCTGAAGGTTAACCCATAGGTTAATCCAATGTGTCAGTCACTTTGAAAAAAGTATTGATAATCCATAATTCAATTTTTATACAAAAATCGGAGAAAAAAATGGGCTGCTAATGGTAGCCACCAGAGGTTAGCGCAGCTTCCGGTTTTTCTACCCGTCACTCTCACTCCTTATTTGATAACCTGTGAACTTTCCCTCAAGTCCATTGGCTCTGACGGTTAAAAAGAGATGTCAATCATCAACATCGACGATTTTTGGACGGACACCATAATTTACAGTTTTTTACTATCTTCAATCTGAATTTTCTTTAAAATAAAAAACATCTATTATTGTTATTCAATGAGCAGCCAACAATCAAAATGTTGAAGTTACTGTTTAAGGATATACAGTAACTTCAACATTTTGATATAAGGATATATGTCACATATATCCTTTTTTCATGTAGGCCCTACTTGTTATTTTGGTCTATTTTGCTTCCATGTTTTCTTTCACTCTAATGGAAATAAAACTTCCAAGAAACACATATAGCCTACATGGTGTTCGTTTTACTACCATGTCTGAATTCATCTATAGATTTAAAGCTAATCTGCATTTAAACATAACATTTCAGGGGAAAATACTGACTATCTGGGGAAGTTGTGAGGAGATGTGTTTTTTAGTTTTATCCTTTTCAACTGCAATGCCTTGGTAACTGCATGCAAATTAGCGCATTTTAATTAGGCATATCAATGTGGCGATTGTGATGACGTTATTATATACACATTTGATTGTATTCACCTGTAGTGTCTCCCCTTAAGTACAGTACATTAGCCTGTATGCCCATGATACATTACCTTAGCTAAACCTTGAGCTAACTTATCCATTAGCTAGTAGCCATACCATAGTTAACTATATTTGTTTGTGTCTTATGGCTAATTAGCTGTAAACTCGAGGCACTGGCAGTTAGTCATTTGTTCATCTCCACTCACCTTCAGACAAGCCAAGACAAGCCGGCATAACATGGGACAGTAAAGTGGGAGGTGCTGCTACCTGAAGGGACTGCCGATGTCCGCACCGCTGTGCAGGAGACATGGAGGGAGGGAGAGCTACGGAACTTCAGTCTAATCTCCCGACCTGATATTTTGTATTCAATCATATATTTTTGGAAAGGGAAACTCTGCCCAAACAGCAGTAGATATATATTCATTTATAAAAATTAAAAAAAGGGGGGAAAGGGCACTTTCTCTGGAGGAAGAAAAAGGGCACAGGCTCAAGCCCACTTTGATGTCTATGTGTGCATGTGCCTGCACACGTGTGAACTGAGATACGGGAAACTGCTAACATCACTACTCTGCTTCAGTGTGACAGAGTACACTCTGTGTGTTTTAAGACCACTTTTGGGACGGTTAAACTCCTTGGGTTGGAGCTCATCCAGCAGAGACTGCCCTGAGATCTGCATTGTTTCCTCAGTGTTGTGGGATCTGTAGTTTAGAGTGTTTACATTGGCAACTGCAAATTCATGTTTATGAACAGCCACTACAGCTTGTCTGAGAATCACAGAGAAAACTACATTCTCCACAATGCAAACACTGAAACACACACACACACACACACACACACACACACACACACACACACACACACACACACACACACACACACACACACACACACACACACACACACACACACACACACACACACACACACACACACACACACACACACACACACACACACACACACACACACACACACACACACACCCGCACACACACGCGCACACACACACAAATAAAAGCAGTGGATTTAAAGAGTAACCATTTGTTTTGTAGTAGTTAGTTTGAATAGAGGGAGGAGTGATAAAAGAAAGGGATGGACAAACAGTAATTGGGGGGGGCTATCATTTAAAAAAAGGAAAGAAGGGGAGGGGATAGAGACATAACATAGAGAGAGAGAGGAGGGGATTATTTACCATTATAAACCAATACATCTGGACTGTCTGAAAAAACAAAACACGGGGGGAGGAGAGAGAGGGATATTTATATCATCAGACCAGAAAGAAGAACGAGAGACAAGAAACAACATGGAGCTGTTTCAGTCATTTAATTTACTTCAAAAGTAAATCTATTTCTATATTTCTTTATAAATTCCTGTTGGAGGCGTTCACACAGCTCTGAGCGAGGGAGGGGAAACCTGCTGACAGATCTGGCTAGCTGTGTGAGTTTGAGAGTGTGTGTTTAGAGGATATGTTGTTGTTCATATGCAAATTAATCTGGAGTAAGCTAACATTTTAAATCAGAAGCCACATTTTCAATTGAATGTAGTTTGTTTTGCAATCTTCTAGTGAAGCCACTTTTAATTGGATATATAAATATGGAAGCAAACAAGAGACAGAAGTATTTTAATTTTATCAGACACCGAATTACTTTGAAAATCATGTATCTCCATTTTTTTTGCTCCGAATTTACCTCAGTGAAATAAAAATGTAACAATTCAAGTTAAAAAAAATGTGAATAGTCAAATTCAGATCCCAAAAATTCAAGTTAAAAAAATTCGAATGCACAATTTCGGTGTTTAAAATTCAACGTAAACAATTTCGATGCAGCATCATCCGGGCTACCCAGACAGGATAAGCAATCGAGCCTGAATGCAATCGAACCGATTTCTGGCCTTTCAGAGCACGGCTTTGTCAGTCATGTGATCAAAACAATCCGGGAGAAAGATGACGGAGAGCAGTGGGGCTTGGGTAAGTAGTCAGTTTGTGCTGTTTATTTTACAAGCAGTGAGGGCTCGACAGCATTTGTATCTTACATTAGCTAGCTAACTGAGTGAAGTAGCCTTGCGCCTTGCTGTCTGTAAGCTCCGTAGTTATCATTAAAGTGAATCACAACGTTACCGTGTCCTTTTGTGTCTGTGTAGATAAGTCAAATTTACTTGGTTAAAGGGGGTGTAAGAACATCCATAAGTAATCGTGGTTAATGTAGTTTTCAGATAATTTACTTCAGTAAAAGTAGACCATGCTACACTATACAAATACTCTCTTACAAAAGCCCTGCATTTAAACATGTTAATGTTACTTTAGTAAAAATATGCTAGTATAATCAGGAAAGTGTTGTTAAAGTATTTAAAGTAGACACAAGTTATACTATTATATATCATTTGTTGTATTGTTATTACCGATGCAAGAGTTGACTTAACTGTTGTAGTTGGAGCTCATTTTGAACAATGAGCTAACTAGTGATTACTTTCATAATGGTTTAATGTGCTGATTATTTTCTACATTAATAGATGAAGGTCTGGTTTGTTCAAACTCTCAAAATAGTAGGACATGCTGTCATAATTACCCAGAGTCCAAAGTGACACCTTTCCAATGTTAAAGCTGTTAGATCAATGTAGTGATGTAAAACAAAAATATTCAAGATAGTGTAGTGGAAAAGAGATAGTTTTAAAAAGAAGTTACTAAAACAAAATCTCTTGTTTTGGACTGACAGTAATGATTCAAGAAATAGTAGATCAATAAATACACACACACATCAATCTGTGTGCACTTGTTGTGGATGGAACACAGCAACTGGCGCTCTTACCTGTGATGCCTCCTCCACACATTATAACCAGACTGTATCATTCAAACTATAAGTACCAGTTCTAGCTACTTGACTTCAGAAAACAATTCAAAAGACAAAAACACAATTTATTGAAAGACCAATAATTATTTTACGGTGCCTCTCCTTTTTTGTATTATTAAACCATCAGATGTGAGATATTAGTAATACAGTAGTAGTATTGTCAATCTAAAAAACTGAGCAACTCAACAGTTGTCCAAATCTGTCAGGGTAGAGTGAAGCAGACAGGACCCAAATGCAGATTTCACAGAATATTCCTTTATTTCAAGGTTAGCTAGAAACAAAACAGAAATCTACCCCGTGAACACAGTCAAGACAAACAAGGATCTAACAATGACAGACAGAAAAACCAGAACTTAAAAACACACAGGACTAATCAAAGAAACAAGAGACAGGTGAGGAGGGAGGAGAAAACACAGGGGCACCAGGTGAACACAATCAGGAAATCAGGTAGGAGGGAACACACAGACAGGAAACCAAAGACAGATCTAGACAAGACAAAACACAAGGCAAGGCAAGTTTATTTATATAGCACTTTTCAACACAAGGCAATTCAAAGTGATTTACAAAAAACGAAAGACATTAAGAAAATGGCATTTAAAATCAGTCATTAAAAAGAAAAGATAATAAAATAAACATTAAAAGAAAAAATACATGGATAAACACACAACACAGACAGATCGTGACAAAAGCATCTATTACACTATTTGTTCCCCTCTCATATTCACAGGATGGGTGATTAGAGACTTTGGGGGAGACCTCAGCTTTATGAACGTCCTGTCTGTTGGTTTGGTCAGAGAGGACTGAGGGTCTTTCCCTGCGAGGAGGACCAGGCCGGAGGGAGGAGGACCTGCACCAGCTGCACCTACAGAACTTGCTGGGCATAGCTGTTACCACCTGCACGGGCCTAGCCTGTCACTTTATGTGACAAAATGTGTTTACTTAATCAATTAACAGATTCACATTTAGTGTAACTTATGTATATTATTTCGTTTTATTTAAAAAAAATGGTGATGGTTCATGCTTGATAACTTTTAGTTCACATTTCAATAAATTGTATTTGTACTTGCATTCCTTTTGTCCGTTATTCTTACTGAAAATGTTAGATTACACATTCACATCTAACTGAAGATTGGCACCATTCATTTGTGACGTTGCAAACTCTGCGGTCTGACAATAATCACACTGATTATTGTCAGGCCTATAAAGTTTGGCAAAAAAAAGTCAGCTGATCAAATGCATTTGCTTCACTTTATGAGCTTCACAACACTTGAGCCTGTCTTTGAGGTGCAACGTAAAACAACACAAACATTAAGTTCCTGTTAGACTACAAAACTAGTCAGTGTGCAGGTATTTGTGTTACAATATACAGTAAGTGTCTCTTAGTGAATGTCCTGTACTGCTCTTAAATCTCATAACATCAGCTTTTCCTTTCCCTCTTGGATGTTCTTCTGGACCCTCAGAGAAAGAGAAAATGGTGAAGCAGTCCTGTCTCTCAGGCCTGTCCTCTCCTAACAGAAATATCAAAACACATATTATTGCAGAGCAAGTGTGTTATTTAAGAAAGAGGTTTGTTTGTTTGTTCAGGGGCTATACTGTACATAAAATGATTTTTTTATTTGAATGTGTTCAACAGTGTGCTACGAAGATAATCAGATTATGAACAAACCGTTCTAAATTCATCAACATTGAAATAAATGTATTATTAAAATAATATGTAACTGTTATCAAAACTTAGTGCAACTGTAGAAGCTTGCTCTGTTCGGTTGTCTCACTGAAAGAATCACTTTCAACATGTTGTTTACAGTCAGTATGCAGAGACAAAGGGTCGCAGCTCTCACTATGTTCAATCATATTTGCCTTAAATACATTGAAATGTGAAGGTTGAACAAAAAAGTGATGTTGCTTGGTAAAATGTAAATGTAACCTTTTGCTAAGAAAGTACTCTACATCACTGATGTGTAGGTGGTCTAGTATTTAGTCATGTTTAATGGCATGTATATCAGTGTATTAGAGTCATTACTTTATTTTTTAAAACCAATAACTTTATGCATTCTTTGTAAAGTATGAAAAAGGTGTACCTTGGAATCCGTGCTGAAGTTCTCATGTTCTCAAGTTACATGTGTGGGTTACAGACTTCTGGCGTGTTTTTCGCCGCTCTTCATGCCGACGCTTACTTCGTGTCTACCACTCCCTGCCACCAATCTATTTAATTCCCATACACAGGAGAAAGATTGTTCTCCTCTGGTTTTGTGTTTCTGCCATCTCCGTTGCTCAGCCGACTATGTTTGGCTGCTGTTTAGCTCTTAGCCTCTGCCATCCTGCTATTAGCAAAACGAGCTCACCATCACGCTCTGCTATCAGTGTAGTCCCCGTTCCGGAATTCTCCGACTGGGCTCCTCTCTGCCACACTCCCAGGACTATCCACGAACCCTCCCTCAGTCCGGCCATTCCAACTGGGCTGTTTTCCATCACCGCTGCCGAGGTTTGAGGTCCGGTTTCTGCAGGGCTAATGGTGCTAGCTGCTAGCTGGCTCGCTGCTCTTCTCGTGATGCTGCTTATTGGAGCAGCATCTCCTCGCTGGAACTTCGTAACTTTTTCTACCACACTATCCCCGACTGCCTTACCGTTATCAAATCCCTTGGGCTTCTGCGTCGTCCCCGCTACATACTCCCGTTCGCTCTATCTAACTGAGGTCCCTGGCCTGTGCTGACAGTGTGCTGGTTTCTCCCTCCCTGTTAGCAGCTATGAACAACTATGTGACATTTATGCTGCAGAATACCCGCTCCCTCAACAACAAAGCGCTACTCATCCACGACATTATCACTGACAGAAGCATTGACATTCTATGCTTAACAGAGACATGGCAAAATCAGCAGGACTTTGTGACACTCAATCAAGCTACAGCCCCAAGCTATTTGTACATCCAGAAGCCCCGCTCCCTGGGTCGTGGCGGTGGATTGGCTGTTATCCACCGAGCTGGCATCCTGGTTAAAGAACTCCCAGTATCTACTACCACCTCATTTGAGTGTGTTGTCTTCAAGCTGGCTGGGTCTGCTCCGCTCCAGATTGCCCTCATTTACCGCCCACCTAAAGCTTCCACTACCTTCCACTCTGAGCTGTCTGAGTTACTCACCTCTCTCTGCTCCATGTCTCCATCAACTCTCCTGCTCGGTGATTTTAACATCCACGTGGACTCAAGTAACTGCACATTCGCTGCTGAATTCCTCTCACTTCTGGACTGCTTCAGCATCAAGCAACATGTCCAGGGCCCCACCCACATCAAAGGCAACACACTGGATCTGGTGTGCTCTACCGGCTCTCCGCCCCCCGACCTACAGCGCCTCGACCTGGGTGTATCTGACCATCACGCCATCCTCTTCACTGTTCCGGTCTCCCTGCCCAGGCAGCATCCGAAATGCACCATTATGTTTAGGAACATTAAGACTGTGAGTGCACCGGCCCTATCCGACCTGATAGCTACCCACATGGCCTCGGGTCCCTCCGACTCCACCGTGGACGGCCTGGTAGCCCACTACAACACTGCCCTATCCCCCAGTCTCAACTCTCTCGCCCCCATTAAAACACGGACTGTTTCCTTCACCCGCCCTGCCCCCTGGTTCACCACTGAACTCCGCCGTTTGAAGGCCTCTGGTCGCCAGCTGGAGAGGCTCTCCAAAAAAACTGGCCTCACAGTCCACCTCCTGGCCTTTCGTGAGCATATCAAAACGTATAAGGAAGCTCTCTCCCATGCCAAGACTCACTACTACTCCCGTCTCATTGGTGCTCAGCAAAGCAACCCCAGAAGACTGTTCTCCACCATCAACCGCCTACTACGGCCCCCTGACGCCCCCAGGGGCTCCCAATCTGTGCTCCAAATTCCATCCATCAGCAGCTCCTGGTGACTGGCCCTCCCCCCTACCTGCACCTCAGCCACCTGGTAATGCACCCCAAGCGCCGCTTCTCCCACTCCAACCTCTCCTGTGGATGCTCTCCAAGTGGCCAAACTGGTCAGCTCGGCCAATACCTCCACCTGCTCCCTGGACCCCATGCCCACATCCCTGGTCAAGGACTGCCTACCCACCCTCTGTCCCTACATGGTGGTCACCATCAACGCTTCTCTGGCTCCTGGTATAGTCCCCACCAGCTTCAAACTGGCCTCAGTCACCCCCATACTCAAAAAACCTGGCCTGGACCCCGACGACCTCCAGAACCACCGGCCGATCTCCAACCTTCCCTTCCTCAGCAAAACTCTGGAAAGAGTGGTCGCCGGCCAACTCCATCTGTACATGTCCAACCATGAGCTCTATGAGCCCTTCCAATCCGGCTTCAGACAGCAACACAGCACTGAGACCGCCCTCATCAAGATCACCAACGATCTCCTCATTGCTGCTGACTCTGGCCGCCTCAGCATCCTCATCCTCCTGGACCTCTCTGCAGCGTTTGACACCATCTCTCACAACATCCTCCTCACCCGCCTCTCAGACCTCCTGGGTGTCACTGGCACAGCGCTGTCCTGGTTGACATCCTACCTCCACAACAGGAAACAGTTTGTCTCCATCAGTGGCTCAAACTCACCCCCGGCCCCAGTCCACCACGGTGTACCCAAGGGCTCTGTACTTGGCCCCCTCCTGTTCACCATTTACATGCTCCCCCTCGGCCAGATCATCCGACATCATGGACTCAATTTCCACTGCTACGCTGATGATACCCAATTGTATCTCAGCACCACTCCATCCTCCCAGCTCCCCCCTCAGTCTGCATGACATCAAAACATGGATGTCTTCCAACTATCTTAAGTTGAACAGCAATAAAACAGAGCTCATGGTTGTGGCACCCAAGGCCCTGCTCCAGAAGGTTGGTGACTTCGTCCTTGAGGTCGACGGCTGCTCCATCTCCCCATCTCCTGAAGCCTGCAACCTGGGTGTCATCCTCGACTCCACCCTTTCCTTCCATTCCCACGTCAAGTCTGTGACCAAATCGGCCAGCAATTTGGTGCTATATATATATTTAAAAAAAAATTATATATATTTTTTAAACACCTTGAATTTCAGGGATAGTGTTTAATCAACGATAGGTTTCCCCCCCCCCCCCCCCAAAGGTGATTGGCTCTTGGGCCACATCAAAATTAGACGTGCTGTCATCCTCTCATAGTGACACCTGACACCACACATACACACGTAGGGAGAGCCGGGACGAAAGTAACACGGGACGAAAGTAACACGGGACGAAAGTAACACGGGACAGAAGTAACGGAGCGATTTTATCCGAGCCCAAACAACTTTGACCGGCCAAATTACGTCAGAATTATCAGCATTCAATACTTAACAGACCTACTAAATATCAGGTTTAACTGTCAGGAGTAGTGTTGTCACGATACCAACATTTTGGTTTCGATACCAAGTCAATAATTGCGATTCCGATTATTTTTCGATACTTTTCTTAAAAAAAGGGAAACAGTCTTAAATGTAATTATTGTGCTTTATTTCACACCAGAACCATAACCATAACACAAACTTTTAAACAATAAGAACAATAAATAAAATAAATGACAAGAATTCGTATTAAATAAAATTAATACATGTCTGACAGACAGGCCTCGTGGTGTCTTGCCCTCACTGTCTTGCCCTCACTGTCAGAGATATAGCTAAAATACTTCCAAATTTCGCTTCTGGCGTCTTTTTTGTCAACAAGCCGAGGCGCAGCGGCAGTTGCACTCCCACTCCCACTTGCAGCCATGCTTATCGTTTTCTCACATGCTCTGGCAGCTAGCGCGTGCACGAGAGAGGGGAGGCACTTAGAGCGTGCACGAGAGAGGGGAGGCACTTAGAGCGTGCTTGAGAAGGGCGGGACAGCAGGCACGGCTGCAGTGCAGGGAGTGGAAGCAGAGCGCTGAACACACACGGCTCTTATTAAAACAGCGCTTTCTCACCGGAGTACTTTCCCCCATCATTCTTAAAGTACCGATACTAATGAAACGGAGGAATCGTAACGTTTTTAACGGCAGGGTATCGCGGTACCTTTCAAGTATCGGTACACCGTGCAACACTTGTCAGGAGTCAGTGTCTCTCCCCCAAACTCACACAATTGGATATGAACTGAAGAGCCGCATGAAACTAGGCAAAGAGCCGCATGCGGCTCGAGAGCCGCGGGTTGGCCATCCCTGCCCTAGTGCATGCGTTTGTCACATCCCGCTTGGACTACTGCAATGGTGTCCTGTTCGGGGTTCCCAACACAACCCTGGACAGGCTCCAGTATGTCCAAAACTGTGCTGCTAGGGTACTCACGCAAAGCCGTGGCAGCACATCACTCCCACCCTCATCCACCTACTGGTTGCCGGTCAAGTCCCGCATATCCTACAAAGTCCTCCTCCTTACCTACAAGTCCCTCCATGCCCTTGCCCCCCAGTACCTATCGGACATCCTTCACCCACATGCCCCACCCCGGAACCTGCGGTCCTCAGACTCTGGCCTGCTTACCACACCCCGCACCAAACTGCGAACCTTCGGGGACAGAGCCTTCAGTGTGGCAGCCCCCACCCTCTGAAACGCTCTCCCTGCAGAGATTCGCAACATCCCCACACTTGACGCCTTCAAAGGACCCTCAAGTCCCATCTGTTTGCCAAGGCTTTCGGCCCCTAAATCGATTGTTTTCATATGCCATATTCATATGTATCACACACGTAAGGGTAAGACCAGTGGCGGCTGGTGGAAAATATTGTTGGTGGGGCTATGGAAATAGGGACCAAACCATACTAAGACGGTCCGGAAGAATGTTTTGAGAAATGACCCCTTAAATTATCTGGTGATGTTCCACCAGGGGGGGAGGACAAATTGAGGCTTAAAAATATGAGATAATCCATAATCTTCAGTGTGGTTAGCTATGAATCTTCCAAAACTGTGCAACAGTACAGTAGGCCCACACAAACTGCAGAACACTAGTGCTTTGGGAACACTCAAATGATTTAATTCCCAATTAAAATCAGGAGACTAAATACGAACATTATGTGTGTGTGTGTGTGTGTGTGTGTGTGTGTGTGTGTGTGTGTGTGTGTGTGTGTGTGTGTGTGTGTGTGTGTGTGTGTGTGTGTGTGTCATACTTGCCAACCCTCCCGATTTTCGCGGGACACTCCCGATTTCATTGCCCTCTCCCTGGTTTCCTCCCGGGGTCATATTTCTCCCGATTTCTGATTTACTCACGACTGTTTCCACTCGGACTTTAATACAGCTACACCATTGTTTGGTTTCCATGGTAGCGCGTCTCTCGCAACTCAAAGTTTGAGAGGGTGAGGAAGATGAAAACTGAACAAGAATCGACAACTCCACCCTCTGCTCACTCCTTTCCTGTAAAACACAGGTCCAGCCCACATAGGCTCCATGGTGCTACAGGCATTCCTTACAACTACAATAAGCATGCAAATGTTAATCTACAGCTCCGGCGATCCACTAGCACCGAGACGCAGCCATCTTCGACAACTACTGTAGCGTCACCTTGGATACGAGTCCAAACAACTCACAGACACACAGGCCAGAGCGCTGACACGGCGCCCTTTGAGCATCAGATCTGATGACGCTGATTGGCTGAAATTATGTTTCGGCGGCATTGTATACAGATAACAACAGTCAGCTTGTGGGCTGCTGCTGCTCTGGCTGAGGGCTCCTTTCTACCGCCCGGACGAGAGAGGGTAATGATACACGCTGCGGCCAGGCAGGAAACACGTGACCTATCAGTAACTTTAGACATCGTAAAACAATTTTAAACGAGATTTTATTGTAGATTATACATTTTACTGATACCAATTATATAATATTTACCTTGTTCATTAAAAAATAAAATAAAACATATATTTTTTTAAATATATTTTTTTATTTATTTTTTATTTTTAATGACAATCAAACATGTGGGAAGAGGGTGGGCGGCGCCCCTATGGGCCGGCCGCCACTGGGTAAGACACAAACCTATTTAACAAATGCAATGCAATGGATAAGCTTAATTTTCACTGAAGTCACAGATAACGTCATATCTAATATTTAAACAAATCATTTCCTTGTCACTAAAGCATTGACTACGCTATTCATCGTCCTTAAATGCAGGCATTAAGTAACATGTTTCGTTCTACAGCCACGATAAGGCTGTTTCTCAAGTGTGATGATAATAAAATGAAAAGAGGCATTGGTAATAATATTAAAAAAAACAATGTTTGGGTCGTTCGTCGGATAGGCGGTTAGCTGCAAGAAATAACTCCAGTTCAACAAACCATACAATATCTAAGGGAGCGTTATTTCTGGACCATCTTGAAATGTGACGTTCATATTTAAAAGATACACACATTTTATTGTGAGGTTGATTTAATATACACTAAGCCTCTCTTCAACAATACGTTGATGTTAGCTAGTCTATTTTATGCTATAGTAGAGCATAGCGAATTTAAATGAACCTTAACAATGCATACAGTAACCTAACTAGCAAACTAACTATCTAACGTACAAGGATGACCTTATTTTAGCAACCTCGCACAGAAGCCTTTTGGTATACAGTAGAATCCCACTTAATGTTATACACTTCTCTATTACCTTTAACTTGGATGCTACGCATAGCATCGTTAGCACAGATGGAGCTACCAATTGCTCAAATGCTAACCCAACTCTAAACATTCATTAACGTTAGCTTAATAAAAACACCAGTAACATAACATGAAGTACGCAGGGTTGACTTACCGAAGAAACTGCATTCATTACGGTCTGTTTTAACCGCAGATAAATCCTATATTTACATGACGAATAGTCCACCAGGAACCAACACAACAAACACGGCCGAAATCAAGTAGTATTCTCCTCATGAGCTGAGCCCCTGTAGCATCACAGAGCCAATGGAGCTAACGGAGCTAGCAGTGAGACAGAGGAGCTAAGCGCAGCAGTCCCGTTGTCATGAAGGGGGAATCTAACTATATACAGAATATGCTTTTTTGGATCCATGTTAATTTTCTGATGTTAAGTTGGACATTTTAACATAGGGTCTATGGGAATCGCTCCCATCTGCATCCATCGCCTACAGTTTGCAGCATTGGGCTTCACCGCACTGTCCCGGAGTTCGCCGCTTGGCTCTGATAGGCCAGAAGTCGGTTTGATTGCATTCAGGCTCGATTGCTTATCCGGTCTGGGTAGCCCGGATGATGCTGCATCGACATTTTTGATGTCGAATTTTAAACACAGAAATTGTCCATTCGAATTTTTTTAACTTGAATTGAATTTCATTTTTATTTCACATAGGTACATTCGGAGCAAAACAATTCAGATACATGAATTTCCAAAGCAATCTCAAATATATATGCATTGCAAACTGTTTACGTTAGAATTAGAGATTGGTGTCATGGCGGAAAAAAAAAAACCTTTCCATAATGTCCTGCAATGGTACTGAATGTTGCAACTGAAAAATAATATTTAATGTAGAATAGTTTGATATTGACTTTATTTACAGCTACTTGTTGTCACATGACAACTGTGCTCTCCAGTCGGTGGTGATGGCAGAGGTCAGCTGGGCTGGTGTGCAGGGGGGCAAAGGAGGAGTCAGCATTATGCTGCTCGTCTGGATTTCCATAGCAGGTGAGTCTTTGCTCCTCCATTTGTCTTGGTTCTTTGGAGTCAGTGGACAGGAACTTGTGCTTTTGAAGACTCCAACTTCTCATGTTTCTTGTTCTATTGTCAACGAGTGATGTTATTGTCATCTTACTCTTTTTATTATTTATAAAAATTTACATTTTCATCTTTTCCTTACAAAAGCCACTCCAGATGTTAGTGCCTCTGTCCCATCCTAAACCTGATCATCTCCATCTGTCCACCAGACGACTTCCTCATTTACCTCTCATCCAATGTTGCCTTGTTGAGTTGTACAAAGCCATTTAAAGTTACTCTTTTTTATATAATAATTCATCATGAATATTGTGTTGTTGACTTTTCTGTGCAAAAAGTTTAATTATTATTGTTGAAAGATAATTTATAAATATGTTTATATTGTTCATTTATAAAGTATAAAGTAGTACATTCTCAATACTAGACCACGCTTGGCTCCAAGTTAGTTCTGAGCAGAGGTCGCGTTAACCGAATATTTTCCGTCTATGACGGATTTCTTTTAACAATGACGGAAAAATCAGAAAGCCGAGTAGAACAAACTCAGAACAGCGCCAACGTTTCTCCGCAGTGGGGCTACGATATTATGCCGTGTTATGCATGCCAAAAGGAAATTATATTGTTTCCAAACCTAACTGTTGCCGTGGGCATGCATAACATGGCGCTTACAGTTCATGAGCGAGCGTCCACCCCCCACCCCCGTTGACAGTTCACGAGCATGCTCTCTCTATTTATTTATTTTCTACATTGTACATTTATACTGAAGACATTACAACTATAAAACAACACATATGGAATTATCTAGTAAACAAAAAAGTGTTACAAAATCCAGAATATGATTTATATTTTACATAATGCTGTGGTCGCCATACTGGTTAAGTGTGCCTTGCATTCTGAATAAATCACCAACAGTGTCACCAGCAAATGGGTTGCATGAATAGGTTGTTGAATGTTAACAAGCCCTGGGATGGTGTTTCTTACAAGATGCTGCTTCTGGGGCAATCAGGCTTAAGAGGTTAAAGTGATGATGGACGGTCGTTTCTCTTTACTGAGTTGAGTCGTTTATAGGGCTTTCCACTATGCACTAACCCTACCTCTGCACAACACAACTGATGCTCTCAAACACATTAAGAAGGCAAGTCATTCCACAAATTGACTCTTGACACACGTGTTCATTGAAAACCATTCCAGGTGACGACCTCATGAAGCTGACTGAGAGAAGCTAAGAGTGTGCAAAGCTGTCATCAAGGCAAAAGGGGGCTTACAGTTCTTAATGACATATGCCAAATAATACTCGGTAGTGGAGGCCGCTTCTCACGTTTCCTCAGCCTCACTAGCACTCCGGCCCGGGACCCCCACTTTGTCTTCTTTCGGTGCAAGAGCAACATGTAGACATGGCGAATCCCCATTCTTTGACGGTCTCAGTGATATACTGCTGTCCACACAGTTTTTGATGTGTAGAAGTTCTTCTCTACTATATTGTATAGTAGAGTTTGTGTGGTCGGTTCCCATGTTGTGGACAAAGTTAAAAGCACACAACGAAATGTAAACATGTGACGGTCGCAGATTGATCTAAGTGTTTCTTATAAACTGTAGTGGCAAGGGAAAAGGTTTAAGGCATGTTGATTATCATGAAATGAACTACTGTATGATACCTGTCAGGGCTCGACATTATAAATGGCCCGCTAGCCCGGAAGCACTTTTCAGACCCCCCGGGCCAGCATAACGTACTTTCCACTTGCCCGCTCGGGCCACTACAAATATTGTTTAAAAAAAAAAAATGTTTCCTGTGGTATTGGTAACTTGACTAGTAATTTAGTTAAATTGTTTCGTTTATTAACGCTACAACATAGCGTTCCATGAGTCGGTTGTCGTTGTTAGGGGAAAAGCAACCAGCCGTTTGCTGCGGAGCGCAGCGCGAGCAGGCTCCTGTGAGCGGGAGCACGCTCCTTCACTACAGATTATCGCGCCACTTAACCATTCGCCAAATGTTTTTAATACCAGCGGTAACCGGCCAAGCGCAGTGCAAAAAACTATCTTCAAATAAAAGAAAGTCACCGGAGGAGTTAAAGGAGAGTGACGGGGAGCATGATAGATGGAGTTGGCTTCTAGTGCTGCAGTGACGCGTCCTAAAACCCTTTTATAATCTATCGATTAGATTTATGATTCGAACATTATAAAAGTAGGGTAGACATGTGGAGATTATCCGGCTGAACAAAACGGGAATTTATCAAACAGGTTTGTTTTCCACAGACCTTATTTCCCGCTATTTTCCAAAACCCGGTGGAGAAATCCCATTGCTTTCTGTCGAGGGAACCAGCAGCTTACTTCCTGGTTTTAGGACGCGTCACTGGCTGCACCTCTCAATATGATGCCAATATAAACAAGGTCTTCTGTCGGCTCTGTGCCGACCTATGCTGACAAGTAAGTGAAGAGTAGAAAATATAAAGGTATTGGCTATATGGAAATGTCCCAGCAGTTTAGGATAATGAAGGATCTAATCTATAGCCATTACATAGCCATTACATTTCTAACTCCTGATGACAGGAAGGCAGAAAGCGCATTATACAAATAATAATACTCATAATAGCAGACATTTTTTAACAATGACCACAATATCATTATTATAATAAACCAAATATGAAGAATTGAGAAAATACAAGTGATAATACAATTCCACGCGGCGCAGCGGGTCTGGTGGAATAGCACCCATTGACTAGAGTGGCCGCGATCGCTAAAAACGCCGCAGCCGCTTCCGGTGGGATCAGGGGGTAAGGTTGGGGCACTAGTCCCTGGTCCTCTTAAAGGGGCAGCGTGTCATGTATAACTGTATGTCAGTAACTTGTTGCATGATCTGTAACCTATTTGCTTAATGGGACAGAAATAAATTCACCTTTTTCTTATCTTTTCTTTGTTATAACCTCAGTCCCTCAAGCCCTCCTGCAGCCCCCCCTCTCCCTGCCTGTCCACATGTCCGTCGTCCCTCCACCCTGGCACTTCCTTCCTCTGTCTCAGGTGGAGCTGGGCCCCCTTTTCTCCAACTCCAGCCCCTTCTCCTTCTCCCAAAGCTTTCTAATGGTGGCACCGCCTGGCCAGGCCCCCAGACCAGGCCTCCAAGCTTCTTTTGGCCCTTACTCAGTAACACAGGTAAGAGGGAGAAGAACAGGACAGACATATTTCAGTTGGGTTGACAGAAGATGAAAAGGAAGTCCACTCTGCTTAGCAACAGCAGGCACAGCAGGGACAGCAACAGCACTTAAAATGACAGCAGCACTGATCGATGTCTGTTCACATTTATTTTCTATTACCAGTCTTTAAACACTTTCAGAGCCCACACCGTGTTCCTGTCTGTCTTCTTCTGTAGATGGCCCAATTCCAAACTGCCCCTTCGTCTGTAGTGACACTCACAGCTGAATGCTGCCACAGCTTTCAGGTCGGGGTGTAAATACAGCAGTTTTGGAGCAAACTCCCCTCTGTCCGGTAGAAACAGGAAATGCTGTTACTTTTCGTAGCAACGGTTTCAAGTCAGCATCACTGGGACAACAAATTATAAACGATAACTCAAATAAAACTCCAAACATCTTTAATGGAGATTATTTATATATTTTAAATATTCTGTTTACAAGCTGCTTGGTTTTTGAAACAGTTAGTAAATATACACAACTTAACAATCAAATGCACGTTTTCCATTTTCTAGCCTAGACACGGGTATATGATCTTAAGTAAAACATACGAAGTAACCATGACGTTGTTAACTTATCTGTCTGGCAGTTTTTCAGTAAGTGTTTGCACATAACTGTTTAACAGGCCGGGACCGGCTCAAACGGCGTTGGGTCGATCAGGTGGTGCATCAGGTGAAGTCAGGACCGATGCAGACTCACTGGCCCTTCATGTGGAAGTGTGGAGGGGTTGGGTGTGGGGGGCGGTTTGGAAATGGGCCGATATCTTTGTCCTCCAGTCTTTAAGTCTCTTTCCTCCTATTGATTTCTTGATCTTTTTTTTCCTTTTCTTTGCTGGGTACAGTTTAACCATCATGAATCCAAAGTGTTGTGGTCTCGAAAAGTTTACAAAAAACAATATTAAAAAACATTTATCGTTGTTTTCTGCCAGAGGAAAAGTAATGTGTGTTTTTTAACTACAGCTGACATTAAATTGACAAGACTTCCTCCTGGAGAAAGATATGATCACATGGTCTCTTGGACAAAGTGTTCTTCACACAGTCAGCTACCCAACGGTCTGTCAAAACGAGCATGCTAATGTCCAAATCAGAACCGGGTTAATGTTAATTCTACATCAATTCTACATCAATTGTTATAGCTAACTGTCTTGATTCCCCATTATGTTTCCACAGCACATATCCGAGCCCGCCCTCCCTCTTTCCGCCTTCCTCCTTTCAGAGCATGTGGAGAGGGTTAGCGATAAGGGCAGGCAGGAGGGGTTCAGGGTGCGGACACTGTTCCACAGACAGAGCGACACCAGAGCCCGCGGGACCTGCATCACCCTTCATGCTTTCAAGGACACAGAGGAGCACAAGGCCACCTGTCTCCCACAGGTGAGGCCCAGAGTTCTCTCAGTCCTTCTTACTCTTTCATTGCACCATTTGCATTGTTCTTCATGTAATCCCTCCAACTGTGCATACTGTTCCCAAGCCTCCTCTAGGGCTGTGCACGGTGACTCTGACTCTACCCAGTGGCTGGTTTGAGGATCAACACACGAACCTATCACATAAGCATCAGAGAAGAAGGCCCAGTGACATGCGCCCTCGCCGCCGGGGGCAGCACAGGGAACGCCAGTGGAGGAGACATCATCGCCGCCAGCGTACAACTTCTCATCCACTGAAGTAAAGTGCCAACATATTATGCAACGTCTCGACTTTGCCTGAATATACCTGTATTAATTGTTTCAACACGTCTCTTATGGCTCCCTCCCTAAAAAGCCCATGTGTTCTGATTGGCTAGTGTGTATGCTCTTCTGTCGACATCATTGCAGTGCCACTGCACCTGGGGAATCTCTGTAACCACGTGTAGTTCCATTTCTACAGTAATTACCACCACAATTAACAATGCTACTCCACTGCGGCCGATTTGCCTATTTAGTCTGATGTGAGATCGGTGATGTGGGTGCAGTTAAAGAGTAGCACTTCTGTAGCACGTGCCAGGGAGGTCACTCCTCAGACTCCAGGAATTACTTTGAATTCCATGATTTTCTATAATTCAATCTACGTCAACATACACTCTTTTATTACCATCTACACCAGGGGTGGGGAACCTTTTTCCTCTCAAGGGCCATTTCAATTTGTTCAACATCCTCCGAGGGCCGTACAAATGATTGACCTCTGCTTAAAAAACTAAAATCACAGCCCATTCATTTGGCCTTTCTTTCATGCTGTGCAAAGAAAAAGCAACCTCTTAATCCAGATATCTTACCATGACTCGTGCATGCCACGGTTGTGGCATGACCACCCAAACAGAAAGATATGGACACAAGATATGTGCAAATGTATTTAGTTTCATATCCATGTGGAAATGATTTAAGTGGGGGGGGACCTAACCTCCTCGAGGGGGGGATTTTTAAATGTTGAAGTTAAAAGCATCAATCTGATGCACTTTGAGAGCAACATTAGGAGCTCTATGGATACATCTCTCCACACCCAGATGAAATAGATCTGCAAGCAGATTTCTTTTTCTTTATGGATATTTTACAAATCACTCCCCTTTCAAACTGTATTTTTTATTTTTTTTACTGTCATATAGCATTTTATATAGTAGTTTACTTTATTCTCTTATTTTTTATAACTATAATGATCATATAAAGATGTGCCTTTACCTACTGTATGATCAGTATGACAGATGAGCAGATCGCCACTGGGCTTTCAGCTAAAGACACAGCCACGCAAAAACTGCAGCATGTGTACGGCTCCTTATGGGTTCTGCCATTTTTGAAGTGCCGGAGCCGCGTTCTGGTGCTCCCCGTCAGAACTGCACCCGTGTCAGACGAGACATATACCACGTGATGACACGTTAGGCTCGTGTTGTGTTCAAGGACCCTGGCCTGGGCCAGGAAAAACAGGCACTCGCTTGTTTCATTCTTTTGCGGTCTAGATTTCTTACATTTTTTTCTTTTTTGCGTGTGTTTATAAATTACCTCGAGGGCCGTACCAAATTGGCTCGCGGGCCGTATACGGCCCGGGGGCCGGAGGTTCCCCACCCCTGATCTACACTTTGCCTCGGACATTTAACAGGTCAAAATTCCCTCTTATTTATTTATGTAATCGTTTATTTGGCAGGGACAGTGCACAGTAATGAACACTTAAAACATTACACTATGTCAGATTTAGCTTTGAGCTCATTTCCATCTGCAGTCCCTCACATAAAACTAACTAACTAAACTATAATCAGAGATGGGGTCGTTACTAAATTTTTTTAATATATTACATATTACTTTAAAAAAAAGTAATATATTACACTACTTCGTTAATCTCTACATAAAGTAACTCGTTACTTTACTCGTTACTTTACTCGCAGGGCCGGCCCGCCCCTCCCTGCAGGCAGATCACGCAGACTGCTAAAGTTTCAAATGTTCTCTTTAGTTCAGTTTCCATTGTCGCATAAGACTGATCCAGATAGCTCCTGAATGTTTTCCTATCTGACCGTGGCTGTCCTCTGTCTCCTGCTATCTGACCGTGGCTGTCCTCTGTCTCCTGCTATCTGACCGTGGCTGTCCTCTGTCTCCTGCTATCTGACCGTGGCTGTCCTCTGTCTCCTGCTATCTGACCGTGGCTGTCCTCTGTCTCCTGCTATCTGACCGTGGCTGTCCTCTGTCTCCTACTATCTGACCGTGGCTGTCCTCTGTCTCCTGCTATCTGACCTTGGCTGTCCTCTGTCTCCTGCTATCTGACCGTGGCTGTCCTCTGTCTCCTGCTATCTGTATTTTGCGCAGTATATCTCTGCTCACGCTGTTGCGTCGCCGTGTTCTCCTGCGTGTTGGCCATGTGTTGCACTGGAACACACCGCAAAGACTTCAGCCGAGCACGTACGAACTGCGCATGCGTGAGTGGCAATAACTCTCCTTACCAGCAGGCGGCGGTAGTGTGTATTCGTCATTCAAAACAGGCAACAACCGGTAAACAGAGAAGAAGAACAGATACGTGATATAAACAAACAACAAATAGCGTGTGCGGTAGCTTCACCTTACACTAAAAAAACTGATTCTTGGTCCACATAAATATGAAGCAATATTTTCAGATATAATATAACTGAAATCTGTCAAATATAAAGTGGATTTGTTCAAGCAATTAAACACAACGTGAATATGTTGAATATAAACTGAATGTAAGACAATTAGTACAGTTTATTCTATTAAATCCCATAAAGGGGAGGCAGACCCTGAAGGGAGGTAACGCGCATGCGCAAAGCATGACGTTACTGACGTTGACTGTTCACACTGGACGTAGACTTGGTGTTTTCTATGTGCTACCCGCTTGACTTGGCGTTTGGTTTCAACCTACACCGTCGATCGACGGACTTTAGGTAAGTCTAATTGTTTAATATTCCGCTACTTAACCATACGTTATTGAAGATGAACAGTTATTTTAACGTGTTATGCTATACGAATATAATTGTCTGCATGTGTATATTCGTCGTGCAGTTAGTTTCGCGCCACAATGCTGACTGGCTGGCTAGCTAGCGAAACGAGGCCTAGCTAGCGAAACGAGGCCTAGCTAGCGAAACAAGGCCTAGCTAGTTGGGTGCTGCTTGTACTAAGCATGAACCAGAGCCAGCAGCACATTTGGTGCTTTGTTGCCCTCCAAACATAAGCCTGAATGCCCTATTAGGAGGGCTATGTATGTTTCTGTCGCTTAGGTTGCGTCAATAATTACAGTAGTAGCTTAGCCTTAGCCACCGTACTTCCGGTCTGTCTCAATGCGGTGATCGCAGCACAGAACTCCCGGGAATTCGTGAGAGTAAGTAATTCAAGCTACATTGGAGTTCTTTTCGTGTCGCATTTTTAGCTAACACTATCTAATACTTTCTTATATCAACTCCACTCTTCGTTAGTCCATGACATAAAGCTTAGCTGTAGCTCGAGCCAGACAGAAAGAGAGTAGAGTTAGGATACGAAAGAAAAAGAAATGCATAAATACATGGATGAAAATAAATAAATGTAAGACATATTGGAGCCCTCTTAATTTACCAACTTCTATTCATGCATTTATGTACTTGATTTATGTATATATTCATGTATTACTCTGTATTTATTAGGGATGCTCTGATCGATCGGTCACCGATCGAGATCGGCGAGATCGGCCTCTAAACATGCCGATCGCATGACGTAAAATACATGACACTTTTCTCTGTGCGCGGCAAAACAAGCTCGCCAAAATGGCTTCACCAGTCTAACAGTATTTCAAGGTGTCCGAAAAAGACAGTAAAATAGCGGAATGCAACGTGTGTGAAGCAGAAATCCTGCAGCTCCACCGCTGAGACGGACCGGCGGTGAGCGGAGCGAAACACGCAAGAGTTAGACCTAACACACTTAGCTATTTTATCTACCTCTGGAACTAGCTAAACTAGTTATTATAAATATATTTATTCCTCACTGTCGGGTCACTCATTACTGGATCAGTGAGCTGCATGAGATACTGACAGGCTGTCAGGAGAGAGAGGAAAAGAGAGCGCTTCCGCTAATTTCTCCCGTGTTATTATCCCAAGTGAATGTAAACTTGAATAATGTACATCATTTGAATGTAATAATTAAGTTGGTTGTTGTTTGTGGAAGCTCCAGTGAATGAGCCCCATTAACTGAGTTTAAACATCACTTTAAATGGAAGATTTAAAGTGATGTTTAAATCTTCCATTTAGGCCCCGCCCACTCTATCGGAGCATCCCTAGTATTTATTATTTTTCTTCCAATTTGTCTTCATTCTCTCAAGTATTTATTTACTCCTGCAATTATTTATACTATTAATTGTTTCCCTATTCTCTCTTATAGTTATTTGAGCATGCATTTCATTTAGTGATTATTTGATTGATTTATTGATGTTTGTCATGTTGTCCTCCATACTAGGGTTGGTGTGAATAATCAAATATGACATAATACTAATTAATTAGTGATTACAAACCGACATTTTCTACCAAGTAGCATCATTTTTAAATCAAGCTGCTGCTCTACATCACAGAAATCCAGCAGAGGCCTTATTTATTTACATAATATTTCAATATCTGGCTAGTTTGCTGCATTGTTCTACAATGCCAAGGAATAGCTTATTCCTCAACTTTGGAAACTAACCGTGTGCTATTTTTGTTATAGATCGAGGAGCTAAATCAACATTGTGGATGGGCAACCTCTATATAGGTAAGTAATTTGAACGTGATGCAATAATTTCATTTCTTATACTTGATGGCATTGAGAAGTTTTTGAAACTTGTATTTTTTTTTTTTTTTTTTAGGTGTAATATGTGAATGGGCGTGTGGCAATGTAAGGTGTGTGGAAAGTCTGTAGCAAGTAGATACGAGCTGCTTAAACATGGCAAATTAAAACATCATGGGAACAGGTTCCGGCATCCTTGCCCATACACTAATTGCCCCTGCACATTTAGATTGTGGAACAGTCTTTTGAGTCATATATACCGTAGTCATAAAACCCAAACATCTCCAAAGCCATCTGAGTTGTCTACATTTTCATGTCAGTTGTGTGCTTGTCCTGAGCTTTCAAATGAACAAGCTTATTTCAGTCATGTAAATGAACATCTACGGAGAAATGAAACTGTAACATGCATGTTTAAAGATTGTGTTTTTAAAACTAACATCTACAATACATTTCATACTCATAAATACAGGAAACATAATCCCCATATTTTAAGTGATTTCAAAGCTGAGGTTGTTACTGTAGTTGTTGGATTAATTGAATCTGACAATTCTGTTATTGATGGTGCTGCAGATGCAGATGTAGAATCTGATACTTGTATAGATGCACATGGTTGTTTTGATACTGAAGATCTACCCAAGGTTATTGAGCAGAAAATTGCCTCTGTTTTACTGAAATTAGAACACATTTTGTTTGTACCGGCAACTGCAATTGACGAATTACGGCAGGAATTACACTTTTTGTTAAGCTTCTCATCTGTTCCGATAACCTTTAACGGCCTATCGGACATTTTTAAAAACCACTGTGTTGAAATTGATGAGTCCATTGTCAAAGAGCTTGCTCAAGAAGTGTGTAAATCTAATCCCTTGACCAAAGCCTTTGCAAAAGACGGCCCCCTCGCTACATCTTTCAAAAGAAAAAAGTATTACAAAGAATATTTCAGTGTGGTAAATCCAGTTGAGTACATCCTTGATCCCAAGAGTAAAAGAACATATCAGTATATTCCTATATTGCGTTCTTTGCAGCATCTGTTAAGTAACAGTGACATACTAAAAAGTGTAATTCACACACACGAGACACAGAAAAGTGCACAGTGTTTAGGGCACTATAAGTCGATAAGAGATGGCATTTACTCAAAAGAAAATGGCCTTTTTGCTGGGGAGGATTTGAAATTATCATTATCACTATATGTTGATGACTTTGAGGTGTGTAACCCCATAGGTACGTCCAGAAAAACTCATAAACTTTGTGGTGTGTATTGGATTTTGAATAATTTACCACCTGGATCTCACTCAGCTCTTTCTTCCATCTACTTAGCTGTATTATGCAAGACTATTGATGTGAAAGAGTACGGATATGAACACATTTTAGATCCCCTTTTACAAGACTTGGTCATTCTAGAGACACATGGTGTTTTTATTTCAGGTCTTGGAGCGTCTGTGAAAGGCACTGTCCAGTCGGTCATTGCAGACAACCTAGGAGCCCACGGGATAGCAGGGTTCATTGAATGCTTTTCTGGTGTCTACTTCTGCAGATTTTGTACAGGTACAAGAGCAGACATTCAGACTAAAACGGTTCAGTCAGGTTTTTTGAAAATCGTACAAAAGACTTGCATCACAAGCACATTACATTTGCAAGAGAGAATGCCACCATCTGTTGTGGGGTAAAGAGAGAGTGTGTTTTTACAAAAAGATTATCTTATTTTCACGTTACTCGGGGCTACCCTCCTGACATTGCACACGACTTATTTGAGGGTGTTGTTCCAGTTGAGATTGCCCTTTGCATTGGTTTGTTTATTTCCAAGAAATATCTATCTCTTAACACTTTAAATGAGCTTATCCTGAGCTTTCCATACAAGTGGGGGGACAAAACTAACAAACCTCATAGCATACCGCGCACTTTTGCCGCTTCCAAGACCATTGGAGGAAACGCCCACGAAAATTGGAATCTCTTGAGGTTGTTGCCATTTATAATTGGAGACTTGATACCAGAGGCAGAGCCTGCTTGGCATGTTTTGCTTGATTTAAAAGAAATTGTTGAACTCTCTGTCGCCCCTCTTCATAATCAAGAAACTATTGCCTACCTGGACTGTAAAATCGTAGAACACAGAGATAGATTTTTGGAGCTTTTCCCTACAAAACTGTTACCAAAACATCACTATATTGAGCATTATCCTCAAATGATTGAACGTTTTGGACCTTTAGTTGGGCAATGGACCATGAGGTTTGAGGCAAAGCACAGTTTCTTCAAGCAAGTTGCTCGTCACACAAATTGCTTCAAAAATTTACCACTCACATTGGCATTCAAACATCAGCAAATGATTGCATATCATATCACTGCATCCCACCTTAAATCCACATTGGAAGTTTCAAATGTTTCCATGCTTCCTGTGGATGTAGTGAACCAGGCAGTAGTGTTGCACCTTAGGCAAAAATACCCCACTATTAACGAGGTACATTTTGCAAAGCATGCAACCCTTAAAGGAATCTCCTACAGAGTTGGCATGCTCATTCCTTATGGCTCAACTGGTGGTCTCCCTGATTTTGCTGAAATAATTCAAATATGCATTGTTGAAAACAGTGTGAGCTTTGTTGTAAGGGTATTGTGTGCATGGTATCACGAGCACTTCAGAGCGTATGAGTTGACCATATCTCCAAATACAGAGGTTGCCCTCGTTGATGTTGAACACCTGCTCGATGCTTATCCACTCTGTGACTACACTGTCGGTGTAAGGCGAATGGTTACCCTGAAAAGGCATATCATTGTTTAAGGTTGGTCTGAATGTGACTTAAACAGCTGTGAATGAAAGCTGAATACTCTGTAGATATTTCTTTATTTAAAAGGGACAATTCACATTAACATGAACAACGTCCATCATGTAAAGATGCCAGATTTAGCCATGTGCCAAATTTCACCTGCAGTCTCTAGCAGGATGATTGCATTTGAGAAAACATTAGAAAGCATACAAAAACACAACATGTAAGCGTAAAACATGAGCACATGCGCATATAAAGAAGTAACAACCACTATTCCATGCCATTACAGCTATCCCTGTGTAAGCACAACACAAGCATAAAATAACAATTAATTACGTAAATGTTACAAGTTAATATTTAGTGATGGTTTAGTACTTGTCCTAACTTTGTTTCTCTGTGTTTGTTTCCTAGAATACATTGAGGAGAAAGATGTCATGTCCTGTCCACCTGCGAGTTGTTCTTGGTGTAGATGACGCAAGAAAACTTACCCTCAAGTCAGGAATGCCATCATCTGTGGATCAACTTGTCCTTGAGATAACAACTTATTTTGGACTTGAACAACAGTTCAGGCTCAAATACAAGGATCTCGACTTTGGAAATGAGTATTTTAATCTTGAGTCAATCAGTGACATTGAAGACAAGGCTACTGTAAAAGTGGTATTTGTTTCATGTGAAGAAACTAGCTCCAGCATTCCAGAGACATCACTACCTTGCAGCACCAGCACACCAATAACTTCACCCATGACATGCAACAGCTCTGTGATCCTAGAGCTGACCTGTGTAAATGCCCTTCATACTACATCCCCTGATGAAGACGGCTTGTCTTCTCAGCACTCATTTGGCAGTGGAGACGCTGTCATTCTAGATCCAGCTCCAGAGACAAGAACCTCCTCCTGGCCACCAATCTTCTTAGTTCCCCGCTTTTCATATTTTGCTGAATTTCAGCTCCAAAGAGCAACTGCTGATTTCAGAGCAAATGGCACTCTTCTTACCCCTTCTCCTAAACTGCGAATGGATATCCTTGAAGGCATGGCTGAAGAGATATTCAAATACACAGCATATCCCAGTGATTCCCAAATCGAAGAGGCTGCTACAGTGCTTGTGCATACCTATCCATATTTGAAGGAGAGAGGAACTCGTGCTGGCCATGAGGGATGGAAGCAGTATCTAAAAACAAAGGTTGCCAATTTCCGCACAAAACTAAACAAGATTGGACACCCTGAGGTCAGTGTAAACTCTCTCAAGAACAAGCGCAAAGGACAAGAACAAGCGGCTGCAAATATCAAAAAGCCAAGAAAGGCAGAAGTGAACTTCCTCCCACCACTCCCTAGTGGTGAAACAAGAGACAGTCTTGAGAAAGAAAGGGTAGTGCTCCTGACCGAGGTGAAAAAGAGAAACAACGACGCTGTAGTCAAAAAGAAGATGCAGAAGACCTTCGCCTACAGACGCCAAGAGATTGTCCAGGATGCTCCTGTGGTGGCTGAACTTGTAAACAAGTGGCCTGCCTTGTTTACAGTGAGTGAAGTGAGTATTGTTAATAATGATATTTTGATATTAATATTGCTCTGCTGATGTAGAGCTTACTCACACTGTTTAGTGAAAGTATAATTGAAGAACATGACGTTTATTTCATTGTTTGTCTCAGATAAATGCAGAATTCATGCGAATCACAACTTTGCCACTCCAAGCCAAGTTCCTGGCAGAGCTTGACAGATACTCGCCTAACCTACTGAAGGTCTTCCACAATAGAGGAGGAGATGCTGGAAGGAAGATCCGGCTTCTCATGGCGCCGACAGCTAGGGTAAGTGCATTGTGCATTACATCATTTAGCCATATGAGCATCTTTTTGCCATCCAACACTGGTTTTAAGAAGTTTAAAAAAATCCTTGAAAATATATAGGTTTGTTTTGTACAGTTCATGTAAACAGGTTAGTACTGCCACTAACCACCAATGAAGAGCAATCTGAAGTGCAGCTCATTTTAAACCACAACATGAAGGTTTCTTGAGATGATAGTTTTAAAAATAGATGAACACAATCAAGTAATATGTGGATGTCCTATTAAAGGGAAGCTCAATGTAGAAAGAGAAAGGTGTCCCAAGTATTTTCAGATTGAAAATATTTCTAATGCACGCAAAATATTGATTTCACATTAACAATAAATCCCAATCATGTCAGTTTTCTTAAAACTATTTGGATGTTTAAAAGTATTCAGTATGTTCAATCTACATTAATACATTGTTTGTCGTATCCAAACTTAATTGCTATCGTATGTGGGTGGTTATAGGATCCTTTGTAAAGGCTAAATTAATTTTTCACACATACCAAGCGGTTTATATATGATAAGAATAAATGTAACAACATTCTGATATTAAAAACTACATTTGAGTTTAAAGCACATGTATTTTGATCAGACTTACATGTGTCAACCTTCTTCTCGCATGTTTTTTACATTAACAATAACTAATATACTTGTGCATACATTTTTTGTGCAAAGTCTTGAAATATTGAATATGCCTTGTTTTTATAGAGTGAGGACATTGAGCTCAAAAGAGACTCTGTCCTGAAAAGTCTGTGTGCCTACCTGAAGGAGGACAGCAACAGTCTCATCAAGGAGTTCCTGGTAAGTAATTTGACTGTAATTTTTTTTATATTAAAGGTACATAACAATGTGTGAAAAGGTGGGGTAGGTAAGTTTCAGAAACCGGCTCGAGATATTCCATGGAATGCTCTTAACATCCCGATAGCAATGAATATCTGAAGTGCTTTGACAAAAAATCCATAACAAATGTCATCTGTAGAAGCCGTAATACTGTAAAAAGTACAACCAATCCGTTTAGCCGGCCCGGCTAAACGGATTGGTTGTACTTTTTACAGTATTTTATTGGATGGCCTACCTGCCTGTCAGCCTTCCATCGGGGCACAACCTTAACTCGTGCCCTCATTGGTCATGTGCGCGTTCGTGTGTGTTGGAGGAGGGGCTCTGTAACGAAGTGGCAGATTTTCTCCGGTTGTGTATTTTCAAATTCTAGCGATCTCGAGCCGGTTTCTCAAACTTACCTACCCCACCTTTAAGTGTATAATGGCTTAAATATAAGTTTGTTATTTGTATTACCCTAGAATTATCATTTTTGTTGTCGACATAGGAGCGGGTACGTGCCGCAATGATTCTACACTAGCACAGAACGGACAAACATAATGGCCATACACGTTTTTATACATAGTAGGTGCCTGCTAGAAAAGCCTTAGTTATTGAGCTATAATGTATAGTACTATAGATAAATAACCAAGTCCATCTTCAGCACACTTGATACTGAAAGGCTTGAGGCAGTGGTGGATTATGCCATCTTCAGTTACTAAATTACTGTCCTTGAAGGCCACCATATTTTCTGAACATTTTCCCAAAGGGAGGGTGAAGTAAGGGAACTTTGCTATCTCCGATATTACGCACTGAACCTTTTAAACTTACTATGTCTACTTTTTCAAAATTGTCATCTTGTTTTCCACCTTTTTTTAGAATGTCAGGAGTGAGGAAGCCGAGAGTGCAATCCCACGGACTACCATGGGACTTTATGTGATCCGCAATGAGGGCGCTCAGGAAGAGGACGGGCCAGAGGATGTCGGTGTGATCATCGAAGGTGTGGAACTGCTATCAAATCTGCGAAGTATTTCGTCAGGATGGGCCATGCTTTTTGGGTTGATTTACACTCTCAACTTGAGCTATCCACAGGAACTCAAGTTCACTTTCGAGTTTTTACAGAAAGTATTGATGAACTTGGATGGCAACAAGCTGTCACCAAAGGTCCAAAGCCTTAAAATCAAGATGCTTCAGTGAGCCCATCATTTCAGGGCTGGACAATCAAGCTGTGACAAGAATTTTTCTTGTTGGACAATATACGTTTGATGACTACATACTACTTAAGGCGGTTCAAGTAGGAAATCTTGAACTCTGGGACAGTTATTTTTGGCACATTCATTCTGTTTGAACTTTAATGGACCATTTTGGTGGAGAAAACTGTTCTTTGACATGTACATTTTTCAATGAGATTGCATAATCTTTTGTTGCAATAGATGAGAACGAGCGATGGAGATCCCTTTTTTTTATCGCCATAAACATCTCATGGACTCGCCACTTAAAAAGCTGAGATTCCTCTTCGAAAGTCAGTCTGGAAATGTTTACAATGGACAATTGTTATGTTCTTAAAAGTTGCAAGGTGTTGAATTTTAACATTTCTGTGTTAATACCTAATAGAGTGGTGCAGTGATGTATTTTTGTAGGCCGACCCTGAAGTAAGCTGCGCAAGGGTTCCCTCGACAAAAAAGCGGAATTTCTCTGTGGGTCTGTGGAAAACGAACCCGTTTGATAAATGCACATTTTGTTCAGCCGGATAATCTCAACGTCTACCTACTTTTATAATAATTACAATTATAATAATACAAATTATAAAAGTAGGTAGACGTGGAGATTATCATTTCATTATCAAATCATTATTATTTGTCAAGGGAACCCTTGCGCAGCTTACTTCAGGGTCGGCCTACAAAAATACATCACTGCACCACTCAATATTTAAAAATGTTGCACTTGAATTTGATTCCAACGCTTTCTGAAAGCGTCAGGAATGGAGCAGCTCAAGGTAGCTTAATGGGTTACAAAGGGGACTGCAGTTGCCTCCTGTTTATTTCTGACCATTATATTTTATTAACTGTGAAAAAAGTACTCATGCTGTGAAAACAAAGCTGACTGTTCAGTGTTTACAATGTGGTTGTGAAAATATTGTGAAATATTTGTGGTTTAAGGTTTAGTGAACAGCACTAGGTTGAAGAAAATACCATCATAGTTTGAGCTCAAAGTAATGAATGTTTGGTCTTTGGAAGTTAATCTGGAAATGTGACAAATTGACAGATTTGATGATGAAAGGATGTGAGCAGATGTTGAAAAAGTTCCATTGTGAATTAAACCTTGGAAAACTATTCTTGTATGTGCATATATGATTTAGTTGCACAATGACGCATATGCAAAGCATTTAAAACATCCCTTAACCTTTATGTGCAGTAAGTGAATCAACACATTAGGTTTATTTAAAACATCACTTAACCTTTATGTGCATTAAGTGAATCAACACATTAGGTTTATTTAAAACATCCCTTAACCTTTATGTGCAGTAAGTGAATCAACACATTAGGTTTATTTAAAACATCACTTAACCTTTATGTGCAATAAGTGAATCAATACATACATTTTATGTAAAAGTTGGCATTAATTCTATTAATCCCATCTAAAAGTTACTTAATTATTTCACACCAAGTCAACGTAATGGAAAAACTTAGCATTGAAGTGAGTATTTACATTAAACATACATGATAAAATTGAATGGAAAATTTACATGTAATTCAAACACTTAAAGTCAACGCTTTTGGCTTAATTAATTTTTTGAGTGTAGCATGTGTTCTTTGCAGGTGCTTGTTGAGGCTTGACGTGGTGTTTCCAGCACATTCCTGTCTATTCTTCGGACAAACTCAAAATAATGGGCATACCTCCACCCCTCGAAAGTTATCGCTGACTCAGCCATGTTTATGCAGTGTCACTACCCGATCTGCAGCTCTGCCCGATCTGTACTGCGCATGTGCGAGATGGTCCGCCATATTTGACAACTCCGGACGGCAACCCAAGAAGGACACTTGACACAGTGGCTTTTAGCAAAGCTCAAAAGGAAAACGAGAGAGAGATGAGTTATTGTTATTACAACGTGACTTCACTATTATTTAACAACTCTTTTTATTGGGTTCTTTTATTTGGGGTTAAGTACATTGTCAGAATAAGTGAGAAATGAATTTAACTTCTGTTAGACAGCTATCATACTGAATACATATTTACTGTGAATGTGTGCAAACATGTATGGCATATAGCTGTCTAACATAAGTTACATTCATTTCTCACAGCTCTGTCCGATCGGGCAGAGCTGCAGATCGGGTAGTGACAAGCAGCACTGCACGTGGAGATGTGGACGCGCAAGTCGCGCAGATTACGTACATATAAACCTGCGGCGGAAACCCCTCTTGTCTGTCAGTGTGATGATGACTGATTTTAATACGTAACGAAGTAACGCGTGTCGGGGCAATGTTAGTAACTGTAGTGTGATTACTGAATTATAAAAGTAGCGCGTTACACTACTCCGTTACCGACAAAAGTAATATTATTACAGTAACGCGTTACATCCAACTCTGACTATAATAATAATAATATATTTATGTTGTTAGCGCTTTTACAGGTGCTCAAAGATGCTTTACAGATATAGTGAAGATAAAATAAAATAAAATAGAACAACAAATGAATATATAGTTAAAGTTAAAGTCAAATAATACAAAAACAATCACACATTAAAATCCAGATTGAAGAGGTGAGCCTTTTGAAGGTGGTGAGGTCAGGGCCGTCTCTGATGTGTTGTGGGAGTGAGTTCCAGAGGGAGGGGGCAGCGACGGAGAAGGCTCTGTCCCCCCAGGTCCGGTGATTGGTGCGGGTGGGGATGGATAGGAGGTTGGCTTCTGATGAGTGGAGGCAGCGGGAAGGGGTGTGGTGGTGCAGCAGGTCTGTGAGGTAGGGGGAAGGGGTGTGGTGGTGCAGCAGGTCTGTGAGGTAGGGGGAAGGGGTGTGGTGGTGCAGCAGGTCTGTGAGGTAGGGGGAAGGGGTGTGGTGGTGCAGCAGGTCTGTGAGGTAGGGGGAAGGGGTGTGGTGGTGCAGCAGGTCTGTGAGGTAGGGGGAAGGGGTGTGGTGGTGCAGCAGGTCTGTGAGGTAGGGGGAAGAGGTGTGGTGGTGCAGCAGGTCTGTGAGGTAGGGGGAAGGGGTGTGGTGGTGCAGCAGGTCTGTGAGGTAGGGGGAAGGGGTGTGGTGGTGAAGCAGGTCTGTGAGGTAGGGGGAAGGGGTGTGGTGGTGCAGCAGGTCTGTGAGGTAGGGGGAAGAGGTGTGGTGGTGCAGCAGGTCTGTGAGGTAGGGGGAAGGGGTGTGGTGGTGCAGCAGGTCTGTGAGGTAGGGGGAAGAGGTGTGGTGGTGCAGCAGGTCTGTGAGGTAGGGGGAAGAGGTGTGGTGGTGCAGCAGGTCTGTGAGGTAGGGGGAAGGGGTGTGGTGGTGCAGCAGGTCTGTGAGGTAGGGGGAAGGGGTGTGGTGGTGCAGCAGGTCTGTGAGGTAGGGGGAAGGAGTGTGGTGGTGCAGCAGGTCTGTGAGGTAGGGGGAAGGGGTGTGGTGGTGCAGCAAAAGCCTATATAAATAATTACAATATAGTGATGTTCCCTCAGTGTGTGATTTATTAACTCCTTCGTGCATGAATTACAACAAACTAAGGATATTTTCATTTTATGCATGAAAAAAAATAACGTTTTTATAAAACAGATTTTTCCAAGGACTTAAGTAAGTAATATATGTTTAACAAACTTTAACTATAAAATACAATACACACATTTGACATGTTTATATGAGGACCCCCTTGGTGGTTCTAGGAATATTTTATATACAATTGTGTTTTCTATTTAACTTATTGTACTAAGATTATTTTTGTAATCATGCATGGGTTTTTATTAACCTTTCTTTTCTTTAAAAAAAAAAAATTCTCACGTACCCCATGCAGTACCCCAACGTACCCCTAGGGGTCCGCGTACCCCCATTTGAGAATCACTGCCGTAGAGGATGCTATTGCAGTAGTGGAGTCGTGAAGTGATGAATGCATGAATCAAGGTTTCAGCAGCAGAGGAGGAGAGTGATGGCGGAGACGGGCAATGTGTTTGAGTTGGAAAAAGGCGGTCCTGGTGATGTGATTGATGTGGTGGTTGAATTTGAGCTGACTGTCGAAGATGACTCCGAGGTTGCGGGTGTGAGGGGGGGGATAGAGTGTGGCTGTCAATGGTGAAGTTGAAATTCTGGATGTCTTTGATACGGGATGGGGGGCCGATGATGATGATGATGTCTGATTTGGCACTGTTCAGTTGGAGATAGTTTGTTTGCATGCATGCTTTTATTTCTGAGAGACAGTTGGTGAGAGTGGAGTGTGTTGTGGGGGTGATGGTTTTTGTTGAGATATAAAGTTGGATGTCATCGGCGTCGCAGTGAAATTGAAGGTTGTGGCGAGGGGGGCACACATTATTTTGCCAAGGGGGAGCATGTAGAGGATGAAGAGGAGGGGGGCAAGCACCGAACCCTGGGGGACGCTTTGGGACAGAGGAGCAGTGGAGGAGGTGCAGTTGTTGATGTTGACAAACTGATGTCTGTGAGGTAGGATTTCAGCCAGGAGAGTGCAGTGTCAGTGATGTTGAGTGATGATTGGAGGAGGGACAGCAGGATGGCGTGGTTGATGGTGTTGAATGCTGCGGTGAGGTCGAGGAGGATGAGGATGTTCAGGTTGTCGGAGTCAGAAGAGAGGAGGAGGTCGTTTGTGATTTTGAGAAGAGCTGTTTCGGTGCTGTGTTTTGATCGGAAACCGGATTGAAAAGCTCAAAGAGGTCATTGGAGCTGAGGTGGGATTTAAGTTGTGAGGCAACGACATGTTCAAGTCTTTATGACAGAAAGGGGAGATTTGAGATGGGCCGGAAGTTGGACATGATGTCAGGTGTGAGTCCAGGTCTTTTGAGAATGGGTGTGACAGCAGCCAGTTTGAGAGGGGGGGGAACTGATCCAGATCTGAGGGAGGAGTTAATGATGGTGGCGATGAGTTGGGAGATGGCAGGGAGGCTCTTTTTAACACATCTGGAGGGCATTGGGTCAAGTGTGCAGGTGGACTTAATTCCAGTCATGAAGTCGGACAGTTGCATGGGGTCACAGGGGAGAAGTGGGACAGGGGCTGTGAGGTGAAGGGGGGGAGCCAGGAGGGGAGGTGGGGGATGCAATGAGGGTGTCAGATTGCTGTAAATGTTGCTGATTTTGGTTTGGAAAAACGAGAGGAAGGAGTTGCACTGTTCGGTGGTGAAGGATGAGGTGGCGTTGTCACAGGGTTTGAGAAGTTTGCTGATGGTGGAGAACAGACGCTTGGGGTTGCTGGAGCCAGACTGAATGATTTGTGAGCAGTAATTAGACCGGGCTGCTTTGAGTGTGTTGCTGTACTGCTGGAGATAGTCTTTGTAGATTTGAAGATGGACTGTTAGTGTGGGTGGTTAAGTTGACATTTCCTTGATTTCATTTGGTGGAGTTCGGGGGTATACCAGGGGGCGGAGTGTATGAAAGAGACATTTTTTGTTTTTGTGGGGGCCAGTTCATTGAGACAGAAGGAGAGGGTGCTGTTATAATAGTCCACATGTTCAGATGGGTTTTCAGAAAGTGTGGGGGGGAGGGGGGAGACAGACATCTTGCAGGTAATGGAGGCAGTGATTGCTGAAGGTGAGATGGATTTGAGATTTCTGTAGGTTATTGTGCGTTTTTGCTTTTGGGCGGGGATGGGGATGTTGATGTCCATGATGATGGCCAGGTGATCAGAGATGTGGAGATTGAGGCTGGACAGATGATGGATGGTGAGACCAGTGGAACAGACCATGTCCAGGATGTGACCACGGCTGTGTGTTGGGAAGTCGATGTGTTGAGAGAAGTTGCAGCAGTGAAGGGTTTCCTTAAATTCAGAGGCATATTTGCAGGTCGGGTCGTCAACATGAATGTTAAAATCACCTAAGAGGAGAACAGATGGAGATATGGCAGAAAGCTGAGTGAGAATGTCAGAGAGGTCGGAGAGATAGGAGAGGTTTGGCTTCGGGGGACGGTAGATGATGGCTGTGACCAGGGGAGTGGGACCAGAGAGTTTAAAGCAACCTGATCTCACCAGAATGCGTGACTCCACCACGACTCCTTAACACCACAATGCGTGGTGGAGTCACGAACTTTGTTACATCTACGTGTCGGCACCACGCAAACAACCCCAATGTAAAGTGAATGAGGCTCCTTTGTCGTGGTGCACACATGCATTTCTACAACGTCCCGCAGTGAGCTTTTATTCTATACAACGTTTTTTTAAATCTACTTTATAGCTTGTAGTAACTCACGGGAGGCTTCTTTTATTTTATTTGTATTCATAATCATTTTTATTTTTCGTCAGAATGTAAAAATTACATCAGTTACGAATTGTTGTTCTCAAAAAACAGTGCATTGTGTGTAATGCAACTGTGATTTTTATTAAATTAGTTAGTTTTTAAGGAAGGCCAGAGCTTCAGCTGTGTCAAATAGATTGTTCCCTTTAGTTAACGTTATTTAAAAGATAATGATCATGTCCCCTGTATTGTATTACGAGCGTCCATTGGATAACGGAGAATTGTACACCCGGAAGTAAGTAGCCTATTCTCCTTACTGTCGATTGATTTTACAGTGATATCTGAACTACTGATCGACTAAAAAACACCAGATTATCCTTGTTAATCACACAACATTGATTGGTTTGAATTGTGTGCAATGCTTTTGTATTATCCCCCTTCGATTCGGAGAAACAAATGTTTTTTCTGAGTTTTAGGATGGCCGAAGACACTACACTACCCAGAATCCTCAGCTATCGTTTGGGACTACACCATGTGCTTAGCTTGACAAACCCCGTGATCAGTCCTCAACCTCTGTGATTGGATGTTGTGCGCGAAGTTTACACAGAGCGTCAAAAAGGACTTTGAAATGGAATGAAACCCATCGACGGCACACTATTCAAAACAGGAATCGAACGTGTCCTCCCCCCCCCTCCTCCCCCCTTAGGTCACAGGCTCCTCCAATAGTGCTACGCAATAAAACAGATACACAGAAAAAATAGTGAAATAGTGCAATAAGAGTCTATACAAGTGATTGGAATATGATATATTAGATAAATAATTTCTAAGTAGCAGCCAGATGAATGTTATGGATGTTGTTTCTAAGTTCAGGTGTTTAATAATCGTATAGCCTGTGGGATGAAGCTGTCTCTGTGTCTGGTGGTTTTAGTCCGGATGCTGTGGTACCGCCTGCCAGACGGCAGCAGACAGAACAGTTTGTGGCTGGGGTGATGGGGTCCTTTATAATCCTGAGGGCTTTCTTTAAGGTTGACCTGGTATTTTTACTCCACTACATTTATTGTAGTTACTTTACAGATTTGGATTAATGATATGAAATATAAACAACCCTTAAATCAGACTTTAGTTACACCTGAGTGAAATTCAGTGAAGGTGATTGTCAAGTGCCAACAATCAGGCGAGATATTTGATAGTTGGTGCTTGAGAAGACTACATATTTATCTGCAGATCCGTTTAAAGCATATTCATTACTCGTTATTCTCTAATAGTTCATTAAAGACTGTATATAATTGCTATTTTGCACATCCTTTTCAAGATTTCAAGATTTTCTAAGGTTTATTGACATATCATATACACAACAGTGTAGTTATGCAATGAATGAAAAACTTGGGTCACAGGTTCCTCAACAGTGCATTACATGACATCTATCAATATGTGTGTACCTCCACCATTACACTGTCGTATTCTGCACATTTCTTATACTATCTACATACATAACAGTATAATTAATGTGGATAATATCAGTTAAAATAAGTGCTTCAACATAGTTAATATTGCAGGAAAGTTGATTGTCAAGTTCCAAAACAAACCATGCAATTTAGACTTTGTCAGGCTTAATATTTATCTGTAGATATATACCCCCAAAGCTTTTTTCCTATTTAAAAGAAGACCTTAACCTAAAGTATTCTTTAATGTTTAAATAAAGCCTTATTAGTTAGCACATCCTCCTATCAGGCACTACACTGTTTTATTCTAGATATTGAGTATCTTCTTGATATTTTCTATTCTATATTTATATCATTGACCTTCTACTTTCCCACTATTTTGTATGTACTCTTAATATTTAAATGTTTTCATAGAATATAACATATTCAAAAGTGCTTTACAAAAATGAAAGACATTAAGAAAAAGGCATTTTAAACAGTCATTAAAAAGCAACACAATCTTCCTGCATTGCAATTACTCTAAACGTGCTTTAACCAGTAGGTGGTTTGGGTTAAAAAGCTGTCAAGTTTACAGTGTTAACAAAATAAAATATACTGCTGTTTCTGGTTTAGTTTATGACGAATATTATTTTGTTGTTTTGATATTTGTAACACAAAAGCGATGGAAAAACCCACAGCAACACAGCGGTCTAGTAGTTAATAAAAAACAATAATATCAAAACAAAATATTACTACTAACTTTATTGTGAAATTAAAACAGAACTGTAAAAGAATAGTTTCCGGTCTATTCTGATGCCCGATCTCTGGAGATAAATAAAGAACTACGACAGATGTGTATTATTTAATGCAGCCAAACCATTTATTACAATGCATTCATGTGATGACTTTCAAAGAGTAAAGCAAGCACTGCTGAATAAAGTATGATTTTATCTTTTACGAAACCTTTTTTTTTCATATGGAATGCAGTTGGAGGTCAACCAATCAAAGAGCTTGAGGACTGATCACGGGGTTTGTCAAGCAAAGCACATGGTGTAGTCCCAAACGATAGCTGAGGATTCTGGGTAGTGTAGTGTCTTCTGCCATCCAAAAACTCAGAAAAAATATTAGTTTCTGCGAATCGAAGGGGGAAAATACAAAAGCATTGCACACAATTCAAACCTATCAATGTTGTGTAAATAACAAGGATAATCTGGTGTTTTTTAGTCGATGAGTAGTGCAGATATCACTGTAAAATCAATCGACAGTAAGGAGAAAACTTACTTCCGGGTGTAAAATTCTCCGTTATCCAATGGGAATGGACGCTCGTAATACAATACAGGGGACATGATCATTATCTTTTAAATAACGTTAACTAAAGGGAACAATCTATTTGACACAGCTGAAGCTCTGGCCTTCCTTAAAAACTAACTAATTTAATAAAAATCACAGTTGCATTACGAACAATGCACTGCTTTTTGAGAACACAAATTCGTAACTAATGTAATTTTTACATTCTGACGAAAAATAAAAATAATTATGAATACAAATAAAATAAAAGAAGCCTCCCGTGAGTTACTACAAGCTATAAAGTAGATTTAAAAAACGTTTTATAGAATAAAAGCTCACTGCGGGACGTTGTAGAAATGCGTGTGTGCACCACGACAAAGGAGCCTCATTCACTTTACATTGGGGTTGTTTGCGTGGTGCAGACACGTAAATGTAACAAAGTTCGTGACTCCACCACGCATTGTGGTGTTAAGAAGTCGTGGTGGAGTCACGCATTCTGGTGAGATCAGGTTGGTTTTGTCAGTGTCCTTTGTGTTTTCTGTTACTATTAATTATCCCTTGGTTTCAACTTGGTTTGGCCAAGCCACTATATAGGTTCCTTGGTTTTTCATTGGAGCAGGTCAGTTGGTTGAGTTAACGCCTAAGTGTTAATGTTTCTTTGAGGTACTTTCTGTTGACCTCTTTTATAGGCCTAGTTATTAGAAATGATTGATTTATGATGTTTTCTGTGGACTTTTGGGTAAATAAAAAAACCAGTTTATTTAAACCACTCCTGTGTCCTGTTGTTCATACCCCTCACTGTTTATTCATCATTCAATTCATTCTAAATTGTATTCTGTAGATTGTGTACATTACTTTTCACTTTACTGCTTTTTGCACTCCTGGTTAGAAGCTAAACTGCATTTCGTTGTCTCGGTACCTGTACTCTGTGCAATAACAATAAAGTTGAATCTCATCTTGAGCAGGAACAAATGTATTTACTTAGTACATATCTGACATTAATGATTAAACACATGTGTGCATTCTTTATAAATGCAACTGGTCAAAACCACTGACGGAAGTAGTTTTGCAAAGTAGTGGTTCTGTCTTTTACATGTAGGATTCAACCCCCCTTGTATTGATTTGTTTTAAAATGAACAGACACTTGATTCATTCATTTGTAGTGATATAATAATTGTTCATCGGCAACGAAGAACGCCAAGGCAAATTCCGCCATTGCAAACCGAGTCAAGCCGACTCCGAGGTGTCCGACTTCAGGCAAGCTTTTTGAGACCTCCCGCAGCTGCAATCAGCTATTCTCGTCTACTTTCGAGCCGCCACAATAATAATAAAAATTATGATTATTACCTTACTTTTGTCTATTTTTATTCCTCTGTGTTGCGTTTTCAAGGTGCAATGCCAAGACACATTCTTCGTATAAATCAGCACCACATTTGTAGTTCTTCCGGTTTGCAAAGACATAGGGTCGTACAATACAGGGGCGCCGCCAGGGATTTTGGGCCCCATGAAAATATATCACATTGGTTACTTAAACATTTTTTTCTTAATGTTCTAAAATTGTTTGGGCCCCTGTCAGTCACAGGCCCTTAGAATCGTCATAACTTTTCACCCCCTTACGGCGCCCCTGCAAATATATATCTACTAAGTATATAAAATATCTAGTATAGCCAAACTAGTAATTAAGCTGCATCAAGATTATATATATTAAGAAAGATATGTTGGTTTATTTAAGATATTTTAGCTAGAAATGGGGTTTTTCGGTTGGTTCTTTCTTTTTTGGTTACTGTGATCTTCTACAGTACATTGTTGGTTACTGTGAATATCTACAGTACATTGTTGGTTACTGTGAATATCTACAGTACATTGTTGGTTACTGTGATTATCTACAGTACATTGTTGGTTACTGTGATTATCTACAGTACATTGTTGGTTACTGTGAATATCTACAGTACATTGATGGTTACTGTGAATATCTACAGTACATTGTTGGTTACTGTGAATATCTACAGTACATTGTTGGTTACTGTGAATATCTACAGTACATTGTTGGTTACTGTGAATATCTACAGTACATTGATGGTTACTGTGAATATCTACAGTACATTGTTGGTTACTGTGAATATCTACAGTACATTGTTGGTTACTGTGAATATCTACAGTACATTGTTGGTTACTGTGAATATCTACAATATATTGTTGGTTACTGTGAATATCTACAGTACATTGATGGTTACTGTGAATATCTACAGTACATTGATGGTTACTGTGAATATCTACAGTACATTGTTGGTTACTGTGAATATCTACAGTACATTGTTGGTTACTGTGAATATCTACAGTACATTGATGGTTACTGTGAATATCTACAGTACATTGATGGTTACTGTGAATATCTACAGTACATTGTTGGTTACTGTGAATATCTACAGTACATTGTTGGTTACTGTGAATATCTACAGTACATTGATGGTTACTGTGAATATCTACAGTACATTGTTGGTTACTGTGAATATCTACAGTACATTGTTGGTTACTGTGAATATCTACAATATATTGTTGGTTACTGTGAATATCTACAGTACATTGATGGTTACTGTGAATATCTACAGTACATTGTTGGTTACTGTGAATGTCTACAGTACATTGTTGGTTACTGTGAATATATACAGTACATTGTTGGTTACTGTGAATATCTATAGTACATTGTTGGTTACTGTGAATATCTACAGTACATTGTTGGTTACTGTGAATATCTACAGTACATTGTTGGTTACTGTGAATATATACAGTACATTGTTGGTTACTGTGAATATCTACAATATATTGTTGGTTACTGTGAATATCTACAGTACATTGTTGGTTACTGTGAATATCTATAGTACATTGTTGGTTACTGTGATCTTCTACAGTACATTGTTGGTTACTGTGATTATCTACAGTACATTGATGGTTACTGTGATCTTCTGCAGTACATTGTTGGTTACTATGAATATCTACAGTACATTGATGGTTACTGTGATTTTATACAGTTGGGACGTTACTACTGCTATTTCTACAGTAACTCCAGAGTTGCTGTAATTTTTGGTTGGAAACACGGTATATTATACTCTAAAATGGTATACAGTAATTTACTGTGCACAAACATTGAGCAGAATTTAAATGGTTTTCTCTTTTTAGGATTGGCGTCAACAGGATGTCGTCAGTCTCGAGTCCCCGGTATCCTGTGAAAAAACCATCACCTTTCGAGAACGTTAAAGAAGTAATAGTTATTGTTACTCGCATGCCTGGATTTAACAACATATAATATAGTATAACATTTCACAAAAATAAATATGAAATAACAGTTGCCCACGTCCAAACTAATTACGTTACGTTAATGGTTTTAAATGAGGCTTAATGTTCACCCGGCTTTTCAGAGAAAAAGTAGAGCGCTCTTAGGATGATGAATTCAAGACGATCCTTTAATCAGTGACGGGTTCCTTTATGCCTTCAATCAGATATCATCCAGGTGATGATGGGGACACTAAGGGTGATGTTGCTCTCCCTGAGGTTTCTCCCATTTCCCCCCCTTAAACTGTGGGTTTTTCTCTGGAAGTTTTCCCTTGTACAATGTGAGGGTCTAAGGATAGAGGGTGTCATTTTTCTCATACTGATATGCTGAACAAATCTGTGCTGTTGTATTTGCTGTAAAGTGTCTCTACTGTAGGCTATTTTTATTATATGTACAGCACTTTGGCTCCACCAAAAATCGTTTATAAATGTGCTATATAAATAAAACTTGATTTGATTTGATGTCCACTGGCACTTCAGATACCAGCGGGTTGCCATGACAACCCACATACATCTTTACTACTCCTCATCTGACACAGTGGCTGACCTCAGACTGACACCAGGTCAGGTACCAGGGTATGTGAATCAATGTGCGAAAAGTAAAGAGAATCCTTAGCTTTTATATTGCCGTCCAATTGCTGTTTTTTTCCAACATATGTTGATCTCTATGTTCCATGTGACTGTCCTCCAGATGTGTGGAGGACAGAGCGGAGTCCCAGAGGCAGCTCTTCCATATCAAAACAGTGACACTAAAGGAGGAAGAGGAAGAGAGAGAGCAGACCAGTACCAAAGAAGAAGAAACCTGTTTGAACGGGAAGGAAGAGGAGGAGCTAAGCTTGGATCCCCATGTCATGATACGCTATCACAAGGGGCCGGTCCTGATAGGACAGCCAATCAGAGTGTCTGTGAATCTGAGAACCAATTTCAGTTCTGAGTTTGCTGTCATAAGGTAAACACAAAATGATATCAGTTCACACACATCCTTCAAATGATGTATTTCCCTATTTGCCAACGCTGTCTTTTAGTCTTACACAGATCATGTGTGTGTGTGTTCAGGCTAAAGATAAAGAAGGGCTTGGTGTCAATGGTGGCCCAGAGAACTCCGACCTCTGACTTGTTGGCAGTGACCCTGGAGAGGAGCAGAGACTCCAAACATGACATTGTGTCCATCTTCTGCCACAAACACAGCACAGTCAAGCACACACACGAGTAAGTGAACAACTTGATTCCACTCAGTTTAGTGTTTCCATAAACTATTACACTAACAGGCTAATGGATTGAGTTCCTTGAGCTAATCATGTTATAAATCAGAACAAAACCTCCAATTGAATTGACAGCTTTTGCATACTAAAAGATTCAAGGAAACAGTAGCCAGCAAAATAATTTGTAACACATTTAAAAACTCCAACAGACAATCTCAGCTTTAAACAAAGACACATTTCCTCCCCTAAGTTACATCATTACATTGTATTTTTTTTAGCTGACGCTTTTATACAAAGCGACTTACAATAAGTGCATTTGACCAAGAAGATACAAACTTGAAGAAAACGGTATGCTCATGACACTCATTTTTAAATAATTATCATCCGATAAAACAGACCAGTCTCTGCCAGTACATCAGGTTTCATAGAGCCAAAACATTTCAAGTGCTACTCAACTGGCTTTAGATAAGCCAGTCCTTTATTAGTATATAAGTGCTTTGTTAATAGTTCTATCGCTCGAGGTGGAGTCGAAAGAGATGAGTTTTCAGTCTGCGCCGGAAAGTGTGTAAGCTATCTGCTGTCCTGATGTCAATGGGAGCTCATTCCACCATTTTGGAGCCAGGATAGCAAACCCACGTGTTTCTGCTGGTGGGAACTTGAGTCCCCCTCGCAGTGCGGGTGCAGCGAATCGTTTCGCTGATGCAGAGCAGAGTGCACGCGCTGGGGTGTACGGTTTAACCATGTCCTGGATGTAGGAAGGGCCAGATCCATTCCTAGCATGGTACGCAAGCACCATTGTCTTGAAGTGGATTCTAGCAGTTACCGGAAGCCAGTGGAGGGAGCGGAGGAGCGGCGTGGTGTGGGAACATTTAGGAAGGTTGAAGACGAGACGAGCCGCTGCATTCTGGATGAGCTGCAGAGGTCGGATGGCACATGCAGGTAGACCAGCCAGGAGGGAGTTGCAGTAGTCTAGGCGTGAGATGATGAGAGCCTGGACCAGAACCTGCGTGGCTTTCTGGGTCAGCTGGGGACGCATCCTCCTGATGTTGTAAAGCGTGTATCTGCAGCAACGGGTTGTAGCAGCGATGTTTGCAGTGAAGGACAGATTGTTATCTAGGGTCACGCCCAGATTCCTTGCAGTCTGAGTCGGGGAAACAACAGAGGTGCCAATGTTGATTGTCAGGTCAAGAGTGGGACAATCTTTTCCCGGAAGGAAAAGCAGTTCAGTCTTGTCAAGGTTGAGCTTGAGATGATGAGCGGACATCCACTGAGAGATGTCAGCTAAACAAACAGAGATGCGTGCGACGACCTGGGTCTCTGAGCGGGGAAAGGACAGAATTAATTGGGTGTCGTCAGCGTAGCAGTGGTATGAAAACCCATGCGGGCTAATGACTGATCCGAGCGAGTTTGTGTACAAGGAGAAGAGGAGGGGACCGAGAACAGAGCCCTGAGGGACCCCTGTAGTTAATTGACAAGGGTCAGACTCTGACCCTCTCCAAGTTACCCTGTAGGTGCGGTCTTTGAGGTATGAGGTGATGAGGTAAAGTGCAGAGCCTGAAACTCCAAGTTCTTGGAGAGTGCGAAGGAGGATCTGATGGTTCACCGTGTCGAATGCAGCAGACAGGTCCAACAGGATGATGACAGAGGAGAGGGAGGCTGCTTTAGCAGTGTGCAGTTCCTCAGTGACAGCAATGAGGAAAGCAGTTTCGTCGGACGGGTAGAGAGTGGGTTTCTTTAGGAGAGGGTTTACATTGATTTGTAGCTCAGCAAATGTGTTTTACCTTAAGTTTCAGTAAACTTGAGGAAACTCACAATCTGGCATGCAATCCGCTTCACTCAGTGACTGTTCAGCTTTGATGAGCTTGTGAGAAAGAACCAGGGTTTGAACTTTGCTCCCGGCTCTCTTTTGCATTCCTCACACAACATCATCGCTGGTGAACAACATGAATCGTTATTGTGCCAATCGTATATATAAAAACATTAGTAAAATAGTTCTGTTTATCAGTATAATGTTTACTTGCACATGAAATGTGGTATGATTCCTTTATTGGATTCCCTGGGCATAGGTTGAGCAGATTGCAACACACCTGTCTCTGGAGCCGTAGGGAAACTTCAGTGGGATTCTGTTCTTCTTTAGAATATCTTTTTACAGGAAGCATTTGTGAAGTGTGGGGGAGCTTGTTGTGCTATAGTCTGTCATTGTTTTACCTATTATATTCAGGTAATATTCAGACTTTCAAATGTACACAGCATATACATAGCAGTCCTGATTCGAACAGCTTATTCTTTCAGTATTTATCCCAGATAATCATTTGATTTTGACACAAAAAGCAGATGAATGAAACCTGGCCTAACAAGGAAAGATTAGAAACAGTGGCGTGATACCCATTATCACTGATTGGGTTTTATGGAGCCACCTCACACAAAGAATGAATGAAAGAAAGCCTGCCTTTGTCCAACATGCTTCGTAGTATGCTCAAATAGATTGTGCTTGAATTTTTTGCTCAATGCATGTACCTTTAAGCAGTGTTGAGACTGAGTTGATCTGCCAGGGGAAATGAAATAAAATAGGCTCAATGCTCTGATTTCATTAAACGCTTATTATTTGACTGCAATAGGCCAACAGTTTGTCTGTACGGACGTCAAATGATTTTCAAATATATTGCTAAAACAGTGCTTTAGAAAATATGTACATTTCAAAATGATGCTTTCAGATCAATACTTGAACACACATGATGTTTACACATGGCCATTCATTGTGATCTGCCACCCTGCAGTCCAACCTTATTCCAACAGGTGGTGTGTCTGTCAGTTGAGGGCTTGAGACAGAGTTTCGGTGTTGCCATGACGGTGTCTGCTCACTGGTGGGTGGAGTACTCCAGACGCATACATTCCCTATCGCCACATGGGGCAGCAGTGAGCATCTTCTCATTTGCTGATCGACACATCTTTAGCATCGCTCCCATCACAGAGGTACTTCATACATTCTTTCATTTATTAATCCCAATCCAGTGTTCACATTCTACATTTTTCTAATCTTGAAAGATGCATCCAATCCAATCTGATTAAACATAATTATTTCTGATCCTCAGAGTAACACAATCATCAACACAGCCATACTGACCAACCAGCCGGTGTCACTTCCTGTCATTGTGCTGGCCATACACCTTGATGGGAAGGTGTCAGATGTCACCTCTGCAGTCACATGCCACTCTACCAACGAGAACACTGTCAAGGTGAAGCGCACAGTCAAACACAAACAGTCTTTCAAAAGATTAGTTTGATATTACATTAAATACATGTATGTTTGTTCATTATATACCCAAAGGCAGATTAATAACAAAATGTTTGTCCGTGAAATGTTAGCCAAAACTAATTTTTCTTCATTGTCCACTTACTAGTTTCCTTCACATGTTTCAATCACAACCAAATAATAGGCTCCAGGAATCAGCTAGCACTACATTTGTCAAGTTTAACACACAATCTGGAAGTAGAGGTAGACCTCTGACTTAATACATCTAAACTGTAGACCATGTGAAGGGACTTTCAAAGTTGACTGTCACTGCAGTATTTGGCATTTAGAATATTAAAATATTACCACCAACATCTGGTAAGGTATTTCAATATAGATAGAGACATATCTTTGGATTAAAGAATATCTAGTGAAACAAGATGTTAGAAATGTGAATGATCTTTGGTGACTAGACCATGTCATATATCTTACATCTAAAACAGGAAACATGAACAGATTCAGGTAGGATTGAGTTCATATGGCCTGAATTCACATTTTAGTGAAAGCGGCAAATAGATATAAATTGTTGTATGAAAAGTAAGACAACAATATTAAGTCAGAACACCTAAGTAGAAATTAAGTGCCAAAAGCTAAACACAAATGTTCCAAGCCGTGGCTAGCAGAATGAAAGGGCCAACAACCAAGTGAAAATACCATGAGTGATGAAGACAGGCTCGACTAACAGCACGACCTGGAAACAGGTGATCTGCAGCATTAACACTTGAAATGTGAGATGACAGCCGGAGAGAGAAGATCAGATTTCACGTTAGACAGCAGCAAAATGATTGGCTGTTAGACATCCTGACATGGAGTGTTGACTAAAAACACTGCATTCAACCACTGACCCCCCCCCCCTATTTTCTGTTTTGTTTATCTCTTTTTGTATTTTTCTTAGTTTTTTGTTGTTTTTTATTCTCTATCAAAGCGTCTTTGAGTGTCTAGAAAAGCGCTATACAAGTCTCATGTATTATTATTATTATTATTATTATTATTATTATTATTATTATTATTATTATTATTATTATTATTATTATTATTATTATCAACCACTAAAGGGAACAGCAGAAGAAGACAGACTGAATGCCAAGTCTCTTATTTGTAATTTCCTCGAACCTCGCCCGAACCGGAAGTTGTTCTGTTGCGCCATTTTAAGGAGCGTTCCAAGGTGCTGATTTGTGCCTGAGGAGCGAGGAGCCACGAGGCCATCCTTCAGGGAAGTCCTCAGCCACTCGCCACGCCCGCCTACTGTGTATCGCTCACTGATTGGACGCTGCAACGCATCCACTGATCTGATGCTTCTTATCAGAGTAGTTAATAGAGTGAAGATAACTCATTAAAGGGAATCACTCCTCAGTCTATATGGTTTGTTTTTCAAATAATGTATCATATAGTTGAAAATAAGTAATAATACATCTGAACAACAAAACGGACCACATATAACTTTTCTTATCTATATATTTATTTTTTATTTATCATCATTTTCATTGATGATGACCATTTTTTTGCGTAATTCTTCCTGAAAAAAATAAGCCTTGTTAGTGTTCAAAAAGCACCACGGTCATATCCTAGATTATGAATTCAATTCAGGATATCAATAAATGCAGACGTTAATAACTAAAGGAATAATATAAAGGCATTCTGCGGGTAGAACAGGTCCGCTCAGCAGGACCCAGAATAAATACAGAGAGCAGGGTTATTAATGTGCAGGTGTGTGTGGAACAGGAACACACTGCTGCTGCTCTGGCAGAGATAACTGTGAAGTAGATCAGCGAACATGTCTGCAAACCCAAACTCCATCAAAACTCTCTGCAGCAACTGACAGTCGATCCAAATGCATCAGCTGTCGCTGTCATCACAAACGGAAGTCGTTTAACGTGACGTCTCATTGCTCTTAAAACACATCCATCTCCTCTAATGTTTTACTTATTTTAATTATTAATCTACTATTATAATGTCCTTTAATTGCCAGTATAATTGGATTCTTCTCCTCTTGTTTTTTTGTTTGCCTCACTTGGAATCACAGGTTTCCAGCGATTGCTCCACCCTCTTTGTGGATGGCAGCGAATCAGGGTTGGGTGACACCTGTGCAGAGGTGGAGTTTCTACTGGGTGCACTCCGTGGCACTTTGTGTTTGGAGGTGTGGGCCCCTTCAGTGCCCCTTCGGGTGTCTTTGGCCGATTCCATTCTCAATGTCATTGATGGCTGGAAACACTTCACAGAAGAAGGGTAGGAGACATTCCCAATTGGTCTTCATTGATTGTACTGGATTGGATCACTCATAAGACTGGAGCACATCAGAATCAGAATACCTTTATTAGTCCCACAGAGGGGACATTTACATTGCTACAGCAGAAAGGAGCCAAAGACAGCTTAATGTTACCTAAAGCATGTATAAACAAGTATTAAAGATTAAAAAAAGAAGGAAATTATAATTTAAAAAAGTTACTTACTTATTATACAAAATACACATCCTGTAACAGTTCTGAGGATAAATCAGAGTGCTTAACATATATTGAATTCATTAAAAGAGTCCGGCAAAATCAGCAGAGGTAACTGTGGCGCACACACCTCGGCTCCTTATAAACGACAGCGCTGTCAATGGTTCAGAAACCTCAACGTGTCATTGTCCAAATTAGTCACATTCATAGTTGGTGACTACAGCTGGCAGGCCACCAAGCTTTCAGGAGTTCTCATTCATAACACTCCATTCGATGTCTCACTATGGGATGCGCCTCATCGCGGAGCAAACAGAAGCATCAATCTCATTACGCCAATCCTGATTGGCTGGTGATCTTGACGTCAGCGTCAGGGGAAATCACCCCCTATAAGTAGCTTGCGCCACGACGCATGCGTCATTCAAACACCTCTTCTCGCTTCAGAGCACATCTCTACACTAGCCGGGCAAGCTTCACTGTCCACAGACTGAACCCAAATACCCATTTCGGTCGACGGCGCTCGCTGGCTACTCCTTCTGCTTCGCAGGTAGACGGTAGTACTAACGCCAGTTAGTATTAAAATCGACCTCGCCCTTCTCTTCCCCGGAAAGTAAGGTAGGTCCGATTTTTTTAAGCTAGCAGCACACCTGTTGCTAGCTCGCTCCCTCTCTACCGACACCACTGTAGCGAGGACGTTTTTCTTTTCTCTTCCCCACAGAGGGGAAAAGGATTAAAAAGGAGCATACTGCCACACCAGTCAGTATTCTCCGGGAATAAAAGACCCACACCGTCCTTTTCTCCGGATTAAGGACAAGGTGGTTTTATCTTTTCTCCCGTCCCACCTGTCGAGAGCGGGCCCTCTCCACGCCACGAGGCGACCAAGATGGACGCCCCTCTCCCTCACACCAGAGGAGTCAGGGACTCGGTGGCTTGACTCTGCGGCTGCGGGTTGAAGATATCGGGCACAGACACACACCAGGTCTGTTCGTCCTGCCTCGGGCTGGAACACGCCCGAGGTGTTATCGACAACCCCGGCTCATGCGGACATTGCGTCCGCTTCACTGTTAAGAGCCTCCGCCGACGGTTAGCTCGACAAGCTAGCCTGTCGGAACAGGACCCCCCATGTCCACGGACCCGCCGACCGGCAGTCAGGACACGGGGGCATCCACCACAGAGAGTGAGCCCCTCTCCGTGTCGGTCTGGGGCTCTCTATCTGCTATGGCTATAGAACCGGAATCCCGCACCCTGGCAGGCCTGGACCCGGTGACGGCAAGACACGCGGGAACGGTTTCCCGCGCTCCACCAAACTGGAGCTCCCGGTTAGACCTCACCATGGTCTCACCCGCGGAGGATGTCCTCGGGCCTGACTACGAGGAGGACGAAGAGGAGGACACCTGTCCGAATTGGATGAACAAGAAGAGGACACCTTCATGTCACCGGCTCATGCTGGAAAGCCTGAGGCAAGTGCTGTTCTCCCGGGCGATAGCACACCAGCTTCGTCCGGTCTGAGCATGGACCTGCAGGCCGTGTGTAAACGCACTGCGGCCAGACTCAACGTCCCGTAGCCCGAAATGGCCAAGGAGACCTCCAGGTCCCGCTACGAGGGAAAACATCTTCCCCAAGCAGCGGGGAAAAAGAGATAACTCCTTCCAGTCTTCCCGGAGATGTTGGATGAGGTGTCGGTCTCGTGGAGAGACCGGCCCTTCAGCAACAAGGTCCCAATCCAGGGTGCCTCCTCCCTAGACTGGGACGGAATGGAGAAGCTCGGCCTGCTCCGCATGCCGCCCATGGAACCGCTGGTAGCGGCTCACCCCACGCTGCCAGCAAAGTCGGACCGTTTTCAGTCAGCAATGACTGAAAAGTCCTACGGCAGTGTTGTCCGCCAGGGCCCTGAATGTGTCCTCGCTGCTAACCGCCTACCAAGCGGAGCTCTGGGAGGACCTGTCGGGTAACCCGGGGGCAGCCACTCTGGACGAGATGGCAGCGGTCACGGACATTTGTCTCTGTGTCCAACGCTGCGCCGTCCAGGCCACGGGCAAGGCAATTGGGATCATGGTGGTGTAGGAAAGAGCGAGATGGCTCAACCTCACCACTCTCCCAGACCGGGAACAGGAGGATGTGCTGGATATGCCCATCGTTCCCGAGGGACTTTTTGGCTCCGCTCTCGCCTCCATGTAAAGGAGGTGTGAGACGAAGAAGAGGGAGGACGAGGCACTCCACCTCTGCCTCCCTCGAAGGGTCCAGCCGCTGCTCTCGCAGCAGCAGTCCTCTGCCCAAGCTGCCTCGAACTCTGCTCGGTTTAAAACACCGAAGACGCAGAGGTTGCAGCCCACCCCGAGTCCCCAGCCCAGGCTGGAGACAAGGGCAAGTTGGCCGAGAAAATCTCTGGTTCCGGCTGCAGCTCAGGCGCAGCCAACCCAGAATTTCGGCCAGCAGTCGAGGAAGAAGAAGCGAGCGGCGTGACAGCCCCTCCTTCTCCCCTCCGTGAATGTGTTCCCGCCGCCGCCTCGAGAGATGCCAAAACACCATCCTCAAGTCCGCACAAACACATGTCACATGCTGATTGATTCCTCTGTCATAAAACATTTGCCGCTGACGCATCCAGGCTTCAGGCCGAGGGCGCAGCTCAAAGAAAATGAAAAGAAAATCAATAAAACCAATAAACAGCCCGCCAATTCTTCCCCTTTTGGGAGCTCGCTACGGCATCTCTCAAAAGGCGGATAATTGACGGGTCTGTGAAGGCACCACCGCCACGCACACGCGCAGTGCCGGCTGGGGCTTTAAGGGCACCACCGTCACACGCATACGCTGTGCCGGCTGGAGCTGTAAAGGCACCACCGTCACACGCATGCGCAGTGCCAGCTGGAGCTGTAAAGGCACCACCGTCACACGCATGCGCAGTGCAGACTGGAGCCGTAAGCGTGACATCTCAGCTGGCTCTAAGGAGCATACAGCAGGAGATACTCACGACATCTGCATGGGCTTCTCAAAACAGTTATACTTTATCTGTTTTCACAAGCCTGGAGAGAGTCAACCCATATTCTGGAGAGAGAGGCCCTCTCTCTCCTAGAAAGAAGGGTTTTATCTATAATGCCCACCGAGCAGAGTCAGATTACGCAGACAAATGTCCTCGTAAAGCACCCGCTCAACATGGGGCTCATAATAAAACTAAACCCCGCGCGCCACGACGTGCGGAGAGTATTGGTTATTATGTAATGCGTAGTGGCACTACACCCGACTTTTCTAGTGTGGGACGTGCCTACGGGTGCTGTCCTTTCACGGAAGGTGGTCACCACGGACGCAGGTCAGACAGGCTGATAGGGTATTTACGAAGGTCGCCCGGTGAGAGGTCTCTAGAGCAGAGACCTCCAGCGGGCGCACGTAAATTACCCGGAGCTCTTAGTGGTGTTCCCCACCCTAAAACGCTTCCTGCCTTCTCTCAGAGGACACCATGTCCTCGTGAGGACAGACAACACGATATCGTGTATGAAGAAATACCTCAAAAAGCCCGCAGTTGCTGTGGCCAAATGAATGTGGAAGCTGTTCTCAAGCAGAAGAGGCTGAGAACAACCAAGAAACAGTTCTCCAATGAGTCCCCGGAGGAGCAAGTGAGTGATGCACTAAAGAAACTCAAAGTTTATTTTTTCAATATGGTGGTGGATGTTTCCATTGCATCACTGCAGGAGAGATTCAAGGCATTAGGTGAAGTAGAGGAAACGTTTGGGGTGCTACTCAACTTCCCTGACCTGCCAAAGGAAGATCTGACCAAGCAGTGTGAAACACTCAGCAACACCCTGAGCTGGGGTGGACAGTCAGACCTGGAGAAGAGGGAACTTGCACTGGAGATGCAGAATTTCCCAGCTTTGCCAAAAGCCAACATGACCACCCTGGAACTTCTGACTTTCCTACAGAAGAAGAAAATGAACGAAGTGTATCCAAATATGTGGGTGGCCCTCAGGATCGCTGTCACTATTCCAGTGACAGTTGCTGCTGGGGAGAGGAGCTTCTCCAAATTGAAGCTCATTAAAACATACCTGAGGTCGTCAATGGCTCAAGAACGCCTCAATGGATTAGCTTTAATAAGCATCAATCGCGAGGTTTCGGGGCAAATATCATTTGACGATACAATAAATGAATTTGCAGCAAGGAAGTCCAGACGTGTCCGACTTTAAGGATGTGGACTAATTAAAGGACACAATAACATAGCAGAGACTTGTTGTTCTGATTGCCTGTTTCATTTGATTTATAGTGTGTGTAATGTTGTTCATTATCTTAATTTATTTGCAATAACCTCAGTTGTAAGAGCTCCGTTGGCTATATTTGTGTCCACGTTTGCACTTTCTTTTCTTAAAGTTTTACGAGAAGCTACTTTTGTTTAATGAGTGATTTTCATTTAATAACTACAATATTAATAATAAGGATAAAATAAATAAATATGTTACATTTATTTGTTATTGGCTGTGGGTTATTGTTTATGTTCACATACTTATTTGGTTATTAAAATGTAAACCGATCTTTTTCATATGGGTGTTTTAGAGTTGAACCTCCTATCAGGTCTCTAGTAATTGTGTGCTCAAAGTGCACTAGATTGAAGCATTTTACTTTAAAATGTTAAAAAAAAATCTTTCCGGGGGGGCAGACCCTAACCCGTAGGCTATCCCCTGGAAGGCAAATCGCAAACACTTCCTGTGTTTTGGCTTTCTAGCTATTTCAACATGAAAGTAAACATCCCTCAGGTCGATGGTTTGTGAACCAATCGCCCGGCTGTACCAGTTCCAGTAACTGTAGGAATCCCAACCACTTCGTCCTGTAACAGGCTGTGGTGGATCCCGCCCTTGCTGCCTGGACAGTCTGTATAACATGTGTATAGTATAGAATAGAGCCCAATGTACCGGACAGAGGCTCTAGACTCCCTTCCTCGCACCAACGTTGGAATCCCAACCACTTTGTCCTGTAACAGGCTGTGGTGGATCCCACTCTTGCTGCCTGGATAGTCTGTATAACATTGTCAGACAGTCCACCCCTTCTCAGCCTGTCCCTCTCAGGAGCCAAGCCAAGTGAGGTTGGCCCAGAGTGGGTAACGCCCCTATTGCACCTGCGGTGGAAAGGCGTAGAGCAGCTATCTTGGCCATGGCTCGTGTGCAAACGTGTCCACCCCAAGGGTGGATTGTCCTGCCGAGCCAGGGAGAACCACCATTTGTCTGGCAGGGGCCCATCTCTTGACACGAGGCCGGCCCCCCTGTTCTCCAGTCCCGGAATGTGGGGGGCTTTTAGAGATAAAAACATTCTCTGAGGCCCAACAAGGCGGCGGAGCTGACTCCGTCCTGCCTGTTGATGTACGCCACTGTGGTGCGGTTGTCGCTCCTCACCAGCACATGTTTTCCCTGTAGTACAGGTTTGAAGTGCTGTAGGACTAGTACTACTGCCTGTAGCTCGAGAAGGTTAAGGTGCCGGGTCTCTGTCAGAGGCCAGCCACCACCTATAGCTGTCTCTAGGTAGGTCCTTTCCCTTCAGCAAATGCTCTGGGGACCCCGAGTGTTAGGGATTAATTGTGTCTTACTCCTAGGAGTCTAACCTTTTCTGTGTGTTGACGTTTACGACCAACCCTAAGTCTGTTATCTGTCTTAATGAATGGGAAGTCTCAGCTATTGTTAACATTACCAGTTTTATGACCGGTCAACTCTTGGTCACAGAGCCTAAGAGTCAGATAAGTGATTCAGTGTCTCCAGGTGTTTACACACCATCCCCCAATATGTGGATTAACTCTCTTTATGGTAGTTAAAAGGTCTATCGGGAGAGGGGCTGGTCAGATTTTGACATGGCAACCCACCAGGGCAGTCAGAATCTCTGACTGCTGTGACTTGTGATGTGAATTTCTCCGGCCGTTACTTGTATTAAAGATCCGTGTTTGACATCAGAACTCCTGCTCGTCCCGTGTCTCTCTGAGTCCTGACTCTCCATTGCTGCATAAGTTTCCCTTGCACCCAGTATCGGGGGTTGCCCTCCACTGAAGGGGGGGATGGTCACCAGACGTAGTTTGTGCCTCTTGGGATCTAAACAAAGGCTGGCAAACCACCTCTGTAGGCGACACACGTGGTGTGCAACCACCATGAGACCCAGGTCTGTTGTACTCGTAGACTATCCCCTGGAAGGCAAAACGCAAATACTTTCTGCCTACTTACCATCGACCTGAAGGACGCTTACTTTCATGTCAAAAGTTTGCAGCACTTTTGACATGAAAGTAAGCGTCCTTCAGGTCGATGGTTGTGAACTAATCGCCCGGCTGCACCAGTTCCAGTAATTGTTTTATGGTTAACATATGGAACTTTTTGCAGGCAATGTGGTGATTCAGGATGCGAAGATCCATTGTTTCCTCACTCGAGAACAAGACCCCGAGATACTTGAACTCCTTCACTTGGGGTAAGGACTCATTCCCTACTTGGAGTGGACAGTCCATCGGTTTCCTGCTGAGAACCATGGCCTCAGATTTGGAGGTGCTGATCCTCATCCCAGCCGCTTCACACTCGGTTGCGAACCGATCCAGTGAGTGCTGAAGGTCGCAGACCAATGAAGCCATCAGAACCACATCATCTGCAAAAAGCAGTGGTGCAATCCTTAGTCCACCGAACTGCAGACCCCCTCCCCCACGACTACGCCTCGAAATCCGATCCATGTATATTACAAACAGGATTGGTGACAAAGCGCAGCCCTGGCGGAGGCCAACCCTCACCGGAAATGGGTCCGACTTACTGCCGAGGACCCGGACACAGCTCTCGCTTTGGGAGTACAGAGATTGGATGGCCCTGAGTAGAGACCCCCTCACCCCATACTCCCGCAGCACCTCCCACAGTAACTCCCTGGGAACTCGGTCATACGCCTTCTCCAAGTCTACAAAACACATGTAGACCGGATAAGCGTACTCCCAGGCCCCCTCCAGGATCCTTGCGAGAGTAAAAAGCTGATCCGTCGTTCCACGACCAGGACGGAATCCGCATTGTTCCTCCTCAATCTGAGGTTCGACAATCGGCCTGACCCTCCTTTCAAGTACCTTGGAGTAAACTTTCCCGGGGAGGCTGAGTAGTGTGATGCCTCTGTAATTGGCACACACCCTCTGATCCCCCTTTTTAAAAAGGGGAACCACCACCCCGGTCTGCCACTCCTTCGGTACTGTTGCCGACTTCCACGCAATGTTGATGAGACGTGTCAACCATGACAGTCCCTCAACACCCAGAGCCTTCAGCATTTCTGGGCGGATCTCATCCACCCCCGGGGCTTTGCCACTGTGGAGTTGCCATGAGGTAGTTTATTGTTCAGGGACATCTATTACAGCCCGTATTTTCTGGAACATAACATAATGTATTTATTTCCCTTGGGCACATTATTTTCTATGGACGACAGCTCTAGTTAGATTCAGGGTCCATATTTGTTTAGTCTCGCTGATGAGGAATGTTGATTATTACATTCTGAACTAGTTAAAACCTCAAACTATAGAAGAGATCTTCAGAATTGGTTTGGCAACCGCTGTGTCAACTCATGGCACAGCACATGTCTTTGTCAATCCTCCTGACGTAACTCCATAATAAATCATCAGTGTTTGCCATCAAGCTCCAGCTCTCCCCGTGTCTCTCTGAGTTTCGTCTCCATTGCTTCAGAAGTTTCCATCACAAAATGTATTGGTGGCATGGTCCTATGCATCATTGTCTCACAGACACACAGAGGTGTGTTAGGACTGTAGTTCCTCATGTGTGTCCTGTCTCCTCAGGTGTGTGCCAGTGTATCAACGCTCTTCAATCCAGGTTCTGACCCGGTTCACAGCTCAGGATTCTCATGGCAGAAGCACATACCTCCTTGGCTCATCTGATTGGTTCGTGGATGTTACAGAGCTGGTCCGCAATTGGCTAAGAGTAGAGGACCCTCGAGTGGCTTCCCTTGACAGCAACAACAACTTGATTGGTTTACGACCAGGAAAGACATCACTCCATGTATGATAGATGTATAGCAATTCAGTTGTACATCCTCACTAATTGAGCACCATCATTACTACCATCTGTCTTCTCTCAGGTCATCTCTGAGCAGTGGGATGGCATGCTGGGCGGATGTGACATCACTGTGACCTCTGAGCCGGTTACCCCCGGGGACCTGTCTGTGCAGGTGGTCAGTGGCATTGGCATGTCAGTCGCAGATAGCCCCACCCACCCTTCCATTGTCACAACAACAGTAACAGCCTTCAACATCCTATACAACCATCACCAGGTGAGAGAAAGGACATCTTAACAGTGTTGGGTAAAGTTAATTTTAAATTTGAGTTAGTGCTTTATATCACTCATGAGTTATGCCAAAAAAGGAAATGTCATTGCACACATGTTGTTTACATTGTCCTCAATTCAATCAAAGAACTTTAGTAGGTATGAGCAGATTACTTGGAATATTATTGCACAAGTTTCATACAAGTAAAATGTCTCAATATGCACTCATGATGAAATCATTATGGGGTTATAGCTGTCTCTATAGCAGCCACATACAGAACAAGTCAAACACAAACGCCATGATTGCAGGCAGCCTCTCTTCCACACCGGTTATTGTTCTATTCCATCCTCCCCCTCTACCTTTGTACCTCGCCCAGTGCTCTCAGTTGCAGTCCAGGGGCCTCATTTATAAACGTGGCGTACGCTGAAAAGATGGCGCACGCCAATTTCTAAGCAATCTTTGCGATTTATAAAAAACAAACTTGAAAGAGAGAATGTGCGGTCATCCATGGACACTCTGACCCATGCGTACGCACAAAAACGGGAAAGATGAGAAACTGAGACACCATTGGCAGAAGGAACAATGGAGAGAAACATGTGAAAATAACACCATAAATCAAAACATTACCTCTAATGTATATGAAGAATACATTTGCAAAAATTGATTAAAGCCAATCTTAAAATGATTAAACAAACGCCTGTTTGAGACTCCTCAGTGCACACACAAATGTAACTTGGAGAAATAAATAAACTGATATGTTATTGATCACCCCTCGAATATGTTGTCTTAATGTTATAAAATATATTCTCATAAATGATGCGGTAAACAGAAGGACAGAATAGCGTCTAAAATGACGCCGTTTTGCCTTTCTATAGATTGTATAGATACAGGGCCGCCCCTGGCCAACTTGGGGCCCCAAGCGACATTGTGAGATGAGGCCCCCCCCCCCCCCAACCGACAGGAGTGAAACTAAATGTTTTTTAAACAAAGTAGGCTACTTTGCAAATATAATTCCTGTTTATTATTATTATTATTATCAACACAGTTACTTTTGTATACAGTGAGGTAAATGGTAAATGTGCATGTATGTCGTTCAGTATGCGTTAACAGGTTAATATGTCTGCATTTCCTGCCAAACATTAGCCTCAAAAGGATTCAAATATAATTAATGCAAATAAACTACTTCTACTAATAATAATAATAATAATAATCATAGTCAATTCAATAATATAAATACTATATTATTTTATTATAATATAGTTGTCATATAGTCAAGACAAAACATGCTTATAACGCTCAAAAACTGATATTTCTTAAATCTGTATTCATAGTTCCCTCTGTCAGCAATGTATCAACAACTACACACACATTTCTCTCAGTATTTCTCTGTGTTGTGGTTGACATGATGATGACTGTTAGGAGTTAAGGGGAGAGGCTGAGCATCACCATGAAATGTGCAAATTGACATAAAAGGGGGAAAATGCTCCATGTTTTTTAGGCTGTATACTTGAACTGTTATGTAAGCCAACTAGACAGACAGTGTATCTCTCTTCCTCCTGTGCATTAGCAGATAAAAGGCATAACATACTTGAATGAATGTTAAATAAAGAATGCTGTAAATAACTGCATCTCCATTAGCCTATATGCTATGCAGAGACTGCCTTCTTCATGTCATGAATTGCAGCTGATCTTTTAATATGGCAATTGGCAATTTGACTTATACAACATTCGCAAGTTGTACATTTGACTCATACAATATCCCACCTTCGAGTGATGCTCTAGTTTCTTCATGTTTTGTTTTTTTCCCCTCTTGCTTGCGCCGGACTGAAACTGTCTTTTCACCGACATCTCTTCACCTGCACTAGTGGCCGTATCAAAGCCGTGATTGGTCAGATGTCGATTCATTGCAATGGTGTCGGGTTACAGACACCAGACACATATTATTATATGTCGCTCGTAAAACACAGGGTTATGGAAACTAAGAACACCATATATTTGGCAAAGGGTGCAGTGGAGACGCTGCGCACAGCTGATTGACAGCCGGAACACAAACCACCAAACAAATAAAAGCAATAGTAAACAAAGTCCCAACTGTTTGTACATGTGCAAACCCAGCTTGATTGCACTTGTTACTGTGGGCCCCTCGTGTGCACTGTTTTATGAATCAGAATATTTGTGTGCGTATTCACTTCCTTTGTTCCTACGTACGCCATCTTTTTAGGTGAATCCTACGCAAAGTTTTAAAAATGAGGCCCCTGGTCTGTACATATTACTCTCTTGAATTGTTATGCTCTTTATAATAAATAGTTTTCTTTTCCAATTGTTAACATCTCTAACAACTTCTTAACAGCTCATATGCATTTCAGACCATTTCAGCACTAAAATAAACACTTTCCAAGTCAAAACCTTAATCCAAGGCTTAACACTCATCAAGTCAGTGTATATAGTCAAACATTCAAATTGTATCTTGTTTTACTTTGTCATAGTGGGCACTATGTCACCTATTTGCTTTGATAAAAAAAAAAGTCACTTTAAGTAGTTCAGAGGTGATCCAACCGTTGGTTTATATATTCTCTATCAGAGGCACTTGTTAATGGAGTAAACAGTTTCCGTAAAGCCCAAGGGTATTTTGCCTTTGATACAATTTATTTATCTTGTATTCTGGTAAAACTAACCTCGACTTGACATATTTATTCAGGAAATCATAGGAAACATAGGCAGTCAATTGCTCTGAAAACTACTCATAGTAACGGCTACATATTCCTCGTACTGCATTGCTTAAATCGATCATATGATGCCTTAACATGAACTTTTCCTTTTTTTTATTCCACTTATTTGCTAATTCTATTCATGGCTTCATGCAATTACCCAAAACCATTAGGGCTGCACAATATATATAAAATATATTGTTATCCTGATATATAACATTTGCAGTATGTATTGCAAAGAAAGCACAAACTGCGATAAATTATATGCTATTCCATGTGCCCGACGTCGACGCTCTCTATGCTAAATGTGCCAGTTACGCACCAACCCAGTCCCACAGCATTTTCTGTTATAGTCACAACATCTAATCTATTGATTCGTCTCCACCAGGGATGTTAAACTCAAATCCCGGGGGCCACATTTGCCCCTTACCTAATTGTATGTGGCACGCGACCATTGCAAAGAATATAATATACAATACAATTGGTGTAATTGTTGAATATTTGCTTTCAATTATTTGCCCTAGACTTCTGCTTTCAGACGTAGTTATTTATGCATTTATTACCAGAACTGATAATAATCCAATGCAGAGCAAATAATGTAATATAATTATGGCTGTCAGTCGATTAAAATATTTAATCGCGATTAATCGCAAATTAATCGCACGTTTTTTATCTGTTCTAAATGTGCCTGAGAGGAATATTTTTCAAGTTTGTAATACTCTTATCAACATGTTGACAAATATGCTTTATGCTAATGTTTGTTTATTATCATTGGAACAATGACATATTCTCCTGAATATTCTCCACACAACAACCTGGAACCTCTCTCTCTCTCTCTCTCTCTCTCTCTCTCTCTCACACTCTCTCCCAACCCTGTGCACTTCTCTGCACTGAGCCAGTTGCTCCAACCCAGTCTCACAAAAAAACGTGTAATAACTACGTTGGTCCACAACGTAGGACGTAGTATTTCTACAAAAACGCCTCTGAAATTGTAAGATCCCTACGTTTTTTTTCACCATTCATTCCAATGGCTGGCGTCTATGTCACGTGATCTTCACATTTCTCCCTGCAGAAAAAGAAAACATGGCCGACATTCGTTTTATTCTCGGTGTAAAATGCCTATTTTAAAGTTAGTTTGGCGATTAAAATGCGAGAAATATGAGTTGTTATTTCAGATTATGTGTGCAGTGGATGTACATGATCTTTAGTTTGCTAGTTATTACGAAGATTACTTCAAGAAATTGTGTCTATACAACGTTTTCATTGTTACCAAGGTGGTTGCTAGGGACGCTGCTATCGATATTATTTCTGTTATGTTGTGTAAAATGGTGTTATCTTTATTGCTACCCCCTTCCCAGTCAATGTATAGTGTTGGTCCACAGTGCAAACGTATTAGTTTAACAAAATCCGCATCTAAAATTGTGGCATAGTGTGGTGCCGAGAGATGGGAGTCGGAGGCGGGGTATCAAAGGTACAAGCTAGACTTTTATTTAGCATCTCAAAACACATGTAAACAGCTTCATGCCCGGGAAGCGAAGACCGGCGGAGACAGGAGGTCCGGCTCACTAAAATGTCCGTACAGAACAATACCCTAACCCATAGATCCGTGGGTGAATAATGTCAATCACCACAATAGATACGTTATTTTCCCCTGTGCAATTCTCCATTTATTCAACAATAACACATAATTATCCTTGTGTTTATTTATTTGTTTGATTAATAAACACAAGTTGGAGTCTGTCAGGACCGAGGGTCCTGACAGCAGCTCATTTGCTTTACAGGATATTACACCCGGAAGTAAGTATTCTCTCCGCTTCGCTTGACAAACCCCGTGATAGTCCTCAAGCTCTGTGATTGGAGAGTGTGCTCCGAGGGTTACGGCAGACTGTCCAAAACTGGATTTGAACGGGTCCACCGCGTTCATTTTGCAAATATGGCAATAGCCATCGATCATCTTAAGATAAGATATACTTTATTGATCCCAAGTAGGAACATTTGTGTTACATCAGCATGTGTAACAGTTGTAAATATGCAGTGGTGTTTATTTGTAAATAATTTAGTATAATCACACAAATTCTGTGTTTTATATTTAATAATTATGTGTTCTTTATTTATTGATTGTTCAATACCTGTCAAGGCCGGAGATGAAAAACTTGGGTCGCAGGTTCCTCAACAGTGCATCACAAGACATCTTTCAATATTTGTGTCCCTCCACCATTAAATTGTCATATTCTGCACATTTCTTATACTATCTACATACATCTTATAAGAGTATAATACATGTGTATAATATGAGTTAAAATAAGTTCTTCAACATAGTTAACATTGCTGGAGGTATAAACAAAGTGTTTCATTCGTTGCATAACTACACCGTTTGTGAATATGATATGTCAATAAACCTTAGAAAATCTTGAAAGGGATGTGCAAAATAATAGTCATATACAGTCTTTAATTAACTATTAGTAGAGAATAACGAGTAATGAATATACTTTATAGGGATCCTATTAATATCTAATAATAAAAATAATGAAATTCAATAACATGCTTTAACCACCAGGTGTCCCTGTGGACATATCAGCTGTGCACCTTTATGGTGTAAATACAGCCTATCTACCAATTGGATCAAATATAAAAGTCAGCCGAATTAGTGTTGATACTGCAAGGAGACGTATTGTGTGAAAATAAATGTAAGATGTTGTTTAATGGCTGATATATTTATGATCCACGTCACGTTTTCAGTTCCTCATGTTTGTCTAGAGGTCTTCTCATCAGGGCTCTATAAATACAGAACTACGGCAGATATGTAATATGTAATGCAGCCGAACCGTGTATTACAATGCCGTTATGTGATGACTTTCAAAGAGAAAAGCAAGCACACTCGGAATAAAGTATTATTATTTTTTTTTTTAAATGTTTTCGGTCTGTTTCCGGTATTTGTTAATGACGATGTGCTGTGAGATGTGAGACTGGAATTGCACAGGGGAAAATAACGTATCTTTAGATGCGGATTTTAGACTAATATGTTTAGGCTGTGGACCAACACTATACATTGACGGGGAAGGGGGTCGCAATAAAGATAACACCATTAAACAGTTATACAACATAACAGAAATAATATCGATAGCAGCGTCCCTAGCAACCACCTTGGTAACAATGAAAACGTCGCGATTTCTTGAAGTAATCTTCGTAATAACTAGCAAACTAAAGATCATGTACATCCACTGCACACATAATCTGAAATAACAACTCATATTTCTCGCATCAAATGACATCAAAACGCATTTTAAGAAAACATGGCCGAACTTCGTTTTATTCTGGGTGTAAAATGCCTATTTTAAAGTTAGTTTAGCCATTAAAATGCGTTTTGATGTAATTTGATGCGAGACATATGAGTTGTTATTTCAGATGATGTGTGCAGTGGATGTACATGATCTTTAGTTTGCTAGTTATTACGAAGATTATTCAGGAAATTGCGTCCAACGTTTTCATTGTTACCAAGGTGGTTGCTAGGGACGCTGCTATCGATATTATTTCTGTTATGTTGTGTAACTGTTTAATGGTGTTATCTTTATTGCTACCCCCTTCCCCGTCAATGTATAGTGTTGGTCCACAGCGCAAACATATTAGTTTAACACAATCCGCATCTAAAGATACGTTATTTTCCCCTGTGCAATTCCAGTCTCACATCTCACAGCACATCGTCATTAACAAATACCGGAAACAGACCGAAAACATTTTTAAAAAATAAAATAATACCTTATTCCGAGTGTGCTTGCTTTTCTCTTTGAAAGTCATCACATAACGCCATTGTAATACACGGTTCGGCTGCATTAAATATTACATATCTGCCGTAGTTCTGTATTTATAGCCCTGATGAGAAGACAAACATGAGGAACTGAAAACGTGACGTGGATCATAAATATATCAGCCATTAAACAACATCTTACATTTCTTTTCACACAATATGTCTCCTTGCAGTATCAACACTAATTCGGCTCATTTTTATATTTGATCCAATTGGTAGATAGGCTGTATTTACACCATAAAGGTGCACAGCTGGTGGTTAAAGCATGTTATTGAATTTCATTATTTTTATTATTAGATATTAATAGGATCCCTATAAAGTATATTCATTACTCGTTATTCTCTACTAATAGTTAATTAAAGACTGTATATAATGACTATTTTGCACATCCCGTTCAAGATTTCAAGATGTTCTAAGGTTTATTGACATATCATATAGGCCTACACAACTATGGTGTAGTTCTGCACTGAATGAAAAACTTGGGTCGCAGGTTCCTCAACAGTGCATTACAAGACATCTATCAATATGTGTGCATACCTCCAGCAATGTTAACTATGTTGAAGAACTTATTTTAACTGATATTATACATAATGTATTATACTCTTATAAGATGTATGCAGATATTTCATCTCCGGCCTTGTCAGGTATTGAACAATCAATAAATAAAGAACACAGAATTGTTAAATATAAAACACAGAATTTGTGTGATTATACTAAATGATTTACAAATAAACACCACTGCATATTTAACTGTTACACATGCTGATGTAACGCAAATGTTCCAACTTAGGATCAATAAAGTATATCTTATCTTAAGCGGTGGACCCGTTCAAATCCAGTTTTGAACAGTCTGCCGTAGTTCCATCCCATTTCAAGTGCTGTTCGAGGCTCGGTAATCCTCGGAGCACACTCTCCAATCACAGAGCTTGAGGACTATCACGGGGTTTGTCAAACAGAGCACATGGTGTAGTCCAAACGATAGCTGGGGATTCTGGGTAGTGTAGTGTCTTCTGCCATCCTTTACTCCGAAAAAAGATTTGTTTCTCCGAATTGAAGCGGAAAAATACAAAAGCATTGCACACAATTTAAACCAATCAATGTTGTGTAATTAACAAGGATGATCTGGTATTTTTTAGTCGATGAGTAGTGCAGATATCACTGTAAAATCAATCGTCAGTAAGGGGAATATTTACTTCCGGGTGTACAATTCTCCGTTATCCAATGAGAATGGACGCTCTCATTGCCTTTAAGGGCAGTCGACACAAACGAATGCCGTGCTTCCATGAGCGTCCATAGAAGCATATGGACATCCCGGAAAGCTGAAAATGGACGCTAAGGGCCCCCCCCTTGCGTTGAAAATGGACGCTAAGGCCCCCCCTCTTGCGTTGGAAAAAGCCGGCAGGGGACTTGACATAACGTCAACATAGGCCGACCTGGGAGTGAGGATGTGTTGCTATTGGACGCTTAGGGAGTGAGAGTGTGTTGGTCTCTGCGGTCCTGCCTTGGGTCTCGTCATGCTGCTTCCCTGATGGCTTCCACAGGATTGTAGTTGACATCCTCGTGGATTCATCTTCTTATTATAGATGCATTTCCTAACATTCGGTCTCTATGCTGTAAAATGTATTATCTCTTCGATTTACACACGGCATCTATTGCACATCTGTCCGTCCTGGGAGAGGGATCCCTCCTCTGTTGCTCTCCCTGAGGTTTCTCCCATTTTTTCCACTTAAACTGTGGGTTTTCTCTGGAAGTTTTTCCTTGTACGATGTGAGGGTCTAAGGACAGAGGGTCTAAGGACAGAGGGTCTAAGGACAGAGGGTGTCGTTTTTCTCATACTGATATTCTGAACAATCTGTGCTGTTGTATTTGCTGTAAAGTGTCTCTACTGTAGGCTATTTTTATTATATGTACAGCACTTTGGCTCAACCAAAAATCGTTTATAAATGTGCTATATAAATAAAACTTGATTTGATTTGATTTGATATCCTAAAGATGTCATGTTTTAATTTGAACCAAAGTAAAGACACATTTTGATCTAAATGAGAGGACTGCTGCCGCTGGCGGAGGAACTCTGTGCACTTGCAGCTGTGATCCAACGGAGCCGGAGTGATACGTTAACCTACAGTCTGAAACACCGGCTAGGACCGTGACGGTTACGGAGTAGTGATGGGAATTATGGCTCTTTGAAGGGAGCCGGATCTCATGGCTCCATTCCTTTCAAAGAGCCGTTCAAAAGAGCTGTTTTTTTAAGGGGGCGGGGTTACTAGGTTTATCTGCAAAATAATCACCAGGATAATGATTGACTGTATTGCCAGACCTAATGTCAATAATCTGCATTGTAAACATGACACAAGGTGGTGCTGTATCCATGTCATTCATGTCAATGAAGGTACTTTGAATTTACCCTCTGTATGTGTTAAGTAGATAAAGTTGCCTTGCCTTGAATTAAATTCACGCAACTCTTAATATTAGATACTGTGTTTTTAAGTGGCGATGGAGATTATTAGTTGACCCTGCTTTAAAGGATATTTTGCCTTTACAAATGCTGCGCTTTATCACTGCCTGGGTTTTGGTTGAAGTGCATCCAAATGCTGCGTTTTCGCGTTTGGCTCATTTTCCATCCGAAAAACACGTCGTCCACCTGTCCTGTACCACTTGTTATGACTTCTCTCTCGCGTATTCCTTTAAGACCAGATGGGGTCCATCTCCCTCCTCGTGCTGAAACCTGCCAATCAGATTAGGGGCGGGTCTTCACAGAATACGTTTGGGGAACAAAATCAAGCTTTTTAAAAGGCGAGTGGATTTTGGCAGGCAGTGAGTAGTGCTGCGTACCCGGACTCACATTCAGGTTCAGGTCCGGACTCGAGTCCAGAGGTTCAGGTTCAGGTCCGGACTTATAAGTCCGGACCTGAACCCATGGCTTGTGTCAAGTTGTGTGAGTAACTAAAGTGAACTTATTGTGAGCTAATTATCAATTGAAAATAAACTCATAATCAAATTCAAACTCGTCAGGTTTATTGTGCTCCCTTCCAACTTGTGTCTACATTTCTCTATAAGCATTACACTGTTACACACCTACTATACAGTATACACTGTAGTGATTGTACAGTCAGAGTGTACTGTACTGTCTGTACACCATGTCTTTTCTACAACTCTACATGTGTACATTATACAGTACATACTACATACATAGTGATGTACATACATACAATTTTGATACAAATGTCATACATAGTTAACTTAAGCATCTATCATCTATGTCACTCGGACAGTGAGGAGACTGTGGACTGTCAAGACTCAAGACACTATGTCTAAGCCAATCACATCGCCAGCTTCCCTTGACGTCACACAGATCTCGCGAGCAGTTGTGATATTTTGCGAGACTTCGTGAGTTCAGTAATGGCCGCCATATCAGAAGCCGACACGATGTTTTTCGTCTTTTCTCAGCGCAAATTTCTCGATCTATGGAAGGTTTTAGATGGTTTAGAACAAAAAGGAGAATATATATATAGTCCAAGTACCGGTTCCCGATGTTCCGGTTTTAACCGGACTTGAACCGAAACTTTTTACAAGTCCAGTACCGGTTCGACGTACCGGTACGCAGCACTAGCAGTGAGTGTGGACCAACGATTGAACGATTAAAATAACGGCTCTCACCAAGTACGACTCGGTTCCCCTCGTTCGTACCAAAGAGCCGTTCAAAATAATCGGCTCGTTCGCAACCGACACACAGAGACGTGCACACATAGACTCTAGGTAGTGCTTGAGCACCTGCCCGTTTTGCCCTCTGGACAGCAATGTGCCCTTTTGAAAGTTCGTTTTTTACAGTTTTTTTTTTTTATAGTGTACTGTATGTGGCTCATGGTAACATCGATCAATTCTGGATTAAAAGCTTCTAATATATACAACAATGCCCCAAATGCGCATTTGTCAGACATCCCCACACGTGCCCCGCGACACTCCCGTACGTGCCCTGGCTGCAGCCCCTCCCTTCCCTGCTCTCAACGTGAACGCGCAGCGCGCAGAGCTGACAGTCAGTCACTCAGTCAGACAGGCCACGGTGGGTGTGTGGTGCAGCAGCACGATTAAAAGTGCCCTAGTGACGACCAAGTAAGTAACCACCAGGTAACAAATACAACGAGTGTATTGTTTAATCCCCTAAATCAGATGCCAAACTAAACTATACAGGGTTCGTACGGTCATTGAAAACCTGGAAAAGTCATGGAAATTCAAAATGCAAATTCCAGGCCCTGAAAAAGTTATGGAAAACAATATTTTGGAAAAGTCATGGAAATTTAACTAAAGTTGCGTAAAATATAATGTACATGTTATCTAATCGCCGAAATAATCTGCGAGCTGTTATGTGCCATCATGACGCGCATGGTGTTATTTTTTAATATATGAAGCGAGAGCTGTGTGCTCGAGTCTTCTTGCCTGTCGGGCCGGCTGAACTCTGCTGCTCCGGGATGAGGGTCAGCTACATTATCTACGGTGTGTTCGTTAACTGTGCGGAGTCACTGTGGCACAGACTGAGCCGCTGGTGAACAGCTGTTAGAAAGGGCCGTTCAGGTGTTCAGAGCAGAGCGGCAGAGCGTGATGTGAACTGAAACGTTTTTCTGTCGCAATGCTATGGTCGCTATTTAGCATACATTGTCACTATCTGCTAACGTTAGCTTTAGCCTTCGTTTTCTAATAGTTTTTTTCATAGGCTATAAACAGAGGTGGTATAAGTATAGAGATTGTACTAGAGTAAAAGTAGAAGTACACAGATCTTGTACTTTAGTAGAAGTACTCAGATCTTGTACTTGAGTAAAAGTGGAAGTACTCAGATCTTGTACTTGAGTAAAAGTAGAAGTACTCAGATCTTGTACTTGAGTAAAAGTAGAAGTACCAGAGTGTAGGAATACTGTGTTACAGTAAAAGTCCTGCATTCAAAATATTCCTAAGAGGCATGAAAATACATTTTGAAAATGCTCAACAGTGCTGCCAAAATTATAAACTGACTGCTACACAATTAAAATAAATGCTTTTATATATTTCTATTAGATGTAACTCTTTGGCGTTTCTGTTATTATTAACTGCTGCTTTAGTTGTTCTGACTGCTAAAATCTTCTGTTATTCCTAATTTTAAAGCCGATATTCCGTGGGGTCGGGGGGCTCGGATCCTTGTCACCTTTTTCATACCTGATGAGTTTGCATCCCTGACTACAGTTGCTTGAGCGTGTAGAAGCTAGTAAGCCTACTATTTGATTTGTTTTAGATAGGCATCTGCATCAGACAGCATATTGAAATAAATATATATGCAATTACGACATACAAGGTGTGCCTTTAATAAATCTCACACTACTAAGGCAGCCGGCGGTTCCACCAGGGGCGTCAATCACGGGGGGGGGGGGGGGGGGGGGTTCGTCCCCCCCTAGCTTCAGATTGGACCCCCCTAAGTCATTTAGAATAATAAAAATAAATGTTTAAATAATAAAATTTTTGATAATAAATCAGTAAAATCAGGCAAAAATAAGAATGAAATAACCTAACCCTAACCCTAACACTGAAATAAAGTAACCAAAAACCGAAAATAAACTAACAAAATCCGCCATTATCCGGCATATTTTTGCGCACAATTTCGGAGCGCACAATTTCGGAGCGACCGCCACGACGACTCAGAAGGTGCCCTTTGTTTTCCTCTTGACCACCTGCCCCTATAAATGTCTGCACGCCACTGCCGACACATCACTATTACGGAGGGAATTTTATTTCTGCTGCAAGACAGCAATGGAGGTAAGTTTTAATGATTTTAAAACCTTTAATTCTTTGCCTGCTACTACTACGGTTTGAAAAAATAAAGAGTATGAAGTTATCTGTGGATGTTGTGCTTACTAATATTGATAGAAAGCTAAACATATTAAAGTGTAAGCAAATGGGTTTGTTTTAAACTGTAAATATTTGTTTTTAATTATGAGCTACTAAAGTTCTTAATTTACTTCGACATTTAAGTTTTCTTTGACAATTAAGTGGTAAGTTTGCTAGCTTAAATTGCCATTAGCAACGTTCGCTGTTAGCTAGCTACACAGTCAGGGTGAAGGGAGCGATACTGTGTCACTTTTAATGGCTGTGTGTGCACTTTGGGTTTAATATTGACCAGTAAAAAATACAATTTATTATGAACTGTATACGTGTAATCATGTGGCGCATGCTGCAGACCCTGGAGGCAACTCATAATTTGTGAGGGAAATCTACCTTGTCTGCTTTGTTCTCCGCTCTGCGTGTGTTTATGTGTGGGGGGGGGGGGGGCAGGGCAGAGGAGACACAGAGACGACATTTGTGTTGGATTTTCGTGTGTCGGATATTCTAACTATTACTTTATAAGTATCATACCAAAATGTCATGAGAGTAGCTTAGCTTTTCCGGGAATAGTGAGGTGCGTAATGTACGTAGTGTGTGGGCAACCAAGAGCAGGTGAGAGAGCATCAGGAGCCGGTGGGCGAGGGGTAGAGAGAGGGGTAGAGAGAGGGGTAGAGAGAGGGATAGAGAGAGGGGTAGAGAGAGGGGTAGAGAGAGGGGTAGAGAGAGGGATAGAGAGAGGGATAGAGAGAGGGGTAGAGAGAGGGGTAGAGAGAGGGGTAGAGAGAGGGTAGATAGAGGGGTAGAGAGAGGGGTAGAGAGAGGGGTAGCAGTAGCTCTTGAGTTTAACCCTCACGTATGGATCACGCCACAGCAGCAAGAAATAAAGATCACAAAAACAATAAACAGTGACTTCTTTGACCTGAATGAAAAACATGAAAGTCGCTCCTGCTGTGGTATGATCTGAAGACCTGGGGGGCAAGTGCTATTAAAAATGTAACCTGACACTGGAACGTACATTTGAATCACCCCGAGCATAATTGTCTTCATTGTAATTTGTAAAGCCATTGTTTTCATGTGAAAACATAAATGCTGATACCAATATATTTGTGGAAGGTCGATATCAAGGTCATTAACGTGCATTTCTGTTGTGTTCCAGGTGTGAACGAGCATGTCCAGTTCACGAAGTGGAAATGTAAGTGTTGTGCATTCTTCTCCAATTGGCAAGGAAGAATAATTATAATAATATAATTATAAACAGCGTCATGGACATCATCGAAGGTGTTCAGGCCGTGTCTGTATTTATGAAGACTGAACACATTTCAAACCCAAGCTTTACTTAAAAAACATTTGAAAGAACATGTTAAAGAAGCTAACACATGTGTGTCGAGATGATGCTGTGGTTTGTGTTCCTTCTCAGAGCCTCGTGACATGAACACGTATTTAGCTCATTCAAAGACTCATCTGAGGAACAGGGAAACAGCGACATGTCCATTCTAGACTGCTCATTAAGTCCAGTCTACTATCAACCTTTACTGCTCATAGAAGTCGCTATCATAAATGTTCCACCCTAAATAGTCTTAGACCAGTGCTTCTCAAAGTGTGGTCCGCGGACTACTGGTGGCCCGTGAGCGCCCCCTAGTGGTCTGTGAGTATATTGGTAACATTTGAAATTAATTAATTAATTGTAATTTTAATTAAATTTTTAATTTAATTTGAGTGTTGTATTGGTTAAGTGGTCCTTGGTATGACAACGTTTGAGAAACACTATCTTAGACCAGGGCTTTGTGTGCAGCATGGACATACACATACTGTAATCAGGGAGGATTCTGTTTCTGATACTGGGAAATCACCTTCATAAGATGCTCTACCTGATGCTGAACGAAGACCATTAACCTGTTGAACCCCATCCCTGTTTTTCAGGTCTCAGGCTCGAAAATGACAGTCCCAGAACAAATGACCATATCTTCCCTTCTAAAAGGGTTAAATTAATCATCTTTTTTCTCAAAGTAATGATAAACCTGTGAGTTGGATGTAGAAAAGTCAGAATCAATATAGATGTATGTTATTTTAAAGAAAATTCAGATTGAACATAGTAAAAAACTTTAAATTATAGAGTCCGTCCAAATATTATTTTGTACTTATAGTGAAAACTACCCTTGGATGATGGGTTAGTAGACTCAAAGCTTTAGGAATCCAAAGTACAACATATAATAAGTACCCTGTATCAAGATTGATGCAAAACAACAAAACAATTTGACCTTTTTAGAGAGGTTTAGCAAAAAAAAAACACTTCTGGGGTCATTTGGGTTATCTCTGGCCCCCCTTGGTCGATTTTGCTGATTGACATCTCTTTTTAACCGCTAGAGTGAATGGAATCGAGAGAAAGTTCCACATACACACACAGGTTACCAAATAAGGAGTGAGAGTGACGAGTAGCCAAAACCGGAGTTGTGACACACTCTGGTGGCTACCATTAGCAGCTATTTTTTATTCTCCGATTTTTGCATTCAAATTGAATTATGGATTATCAATAATTTTTTCAAAGTGACAGACTCATTGGATTAACCTACAGATTAACCTTCAGCCACGTTTTTTTCTCGTTTTAATGCCATTGAACACGACTTTTGATCAGAATAACAGCTAAGGTGAGCATATCTCCGTGTTTTGCTACCTAAAGCTACGTCGTGTGTTGTCTGTATTTGCTTCCCCTCTCACGAGTTCTGATCGCTCAGTGATGATACTTATATTTATATAATCTGTGGGATCTCAGGATGTTAGCTAAGCTTGTTTGTGCAGATCCAATAAGTATATCGATCAGTATAGCTAGAGTTCTGAAATAACGGCATTAAGATTTTTTCACTCATGGCTAATTCAGAGGCTCAGCGTTAGCTTTGTGTTTTTTTTGCAAAAAACAAAACAAAGATCAGTTAGCTGAGTTTCTTCCCGTTACATTAATAGTTTATTACATATTAAGAAGCCCTCAGACGCTGTTTCTTGCAGATGATGCGTTTTTACGCCCGGGGGCGGGTTGATGGGGTTCAACAGGTTACAAATAAGTTTGCATCTTTATTCCTCCACATGCATGTTTCTAATTCAAAAATACAGGACGTAATTGATGAGTTATTTGACATTGGAGAACTTGCTGATCAAAATATCAAGGAAATTATACAGAAAGTTTTGGAGGGAAATAACTGTGTAGTTGATGCCTCTGTTGTTACAGCATTGTCTGATGAAATACAATCTTTAAACCCACTGAAATGTATTTCAAGGCAGGGACCTTTGGGCACAGAGCGTAAAAGGCAGTAATTTTATAAAAATAACTTTACAGTCATTGAACCAGTCGAGTATGTGCTATATGTACAAGAAAAAACCCATTAATTTGTTTATGTTCCTATTTTAGAGCTGTTAAGTAAGTTGTTTGAAAGAACTGTGATTCTTCAATCATTACAGACGTCAACGGGAAGGTCATTACAGTTCATTTCAAGATGGTGAATATAAAGAAAGCAAACTTCTCACTGAAGAATTAGGAATTACTCTTGGCTTATACATTGATGATTTTGAAGTGTTTTGTAATCTGTTGGGGACTTCAAAAAAGAAACACAAAGTGTATGGCATTTATTGGGTGTTATCCAACATACCATTAACATTTAGATCAACATTATCATCAATTAATCTAGCTATATTGTGCAAAAGTGTACACTTAAAACAATATGGTTACGGCAAGGTTTTGGAACCATTGATAATAGATCTTGAGCATTTAGAGACCACCTGTGTATACAAATACACAGATGGTCTACAAGGACGACAAGGTGACAAGGACATGGTCCTTATGTGAAAGGTACTGTTGTGTATGTGTCTGCTGATAACTTAGGTGCACACTCACTTGCTGGATACCAAGAGTCTTTCAATGTGGAGAAATGTTGAAGATTTTGTTTGGCTAGCTGTGCAGATATTCAGAAGTATGATGAGTGGGACTTTTACTTTGAGAACACCACATTTGTATGATGAAGCTGTTAATGTGCTCAAGACAACTGATGCCTCATGTGTTGATGGTTTAAAAAGAGACTGTCCTTTAAGAGGACTTGGTCACTTTCATCCTGCAAAAGGGTTTCCACCTGATTTTCTTCATGATTTGTTCAAAGGAATTATACCTGTGGAATGTGTCTTTCAGATCTGTTAGCTAAAAAGTATTTCACTTTGAATGACCTTAATGAAAGGTAAGGATCATTCCCTTTTCAGTTTAATGACAAAACTAACAGACCTCAAGCAACACATGCAAAAAAAAGAAGGAACTATTGGTGGCAATGGACATGAGAACTGGGCACTTTTGAGATTCCTTCCACTGCTGATCGGCCACCGAAATCCAGAGAGTGAAAAAACTTGGTCTGTGATCCTTGAACTGAAAGACATTGTGGAGCTACTATCCAGCCCCTCATTCACAACAGAAACCCTGTGCTACCTACAAGCAAACATCTCTGATCACAGACAGTTGCTATTGGAAATATTTCCTGGTACAAGATTACATCCTAAGCATCATTATCTTGAAAATTATCCTGTACTGATCAAGAAACTTGGTCCACCAATTGAGTTCTGGACAATAAGATTTGAGGCCAAACATTCTTTCTCCTAAAAAGGTGGTTCACAATACTGGCAACTTCACACATATTCTGCACACTTTAGCCACAAGACATCAGCTGATGTTGGCATATTATTTGGAGATGCCAACAATTTTCAAACCAAGCATTGAGACTGGGAAATCATCAGTCGTATCTGTGGACATCTTAGATGTTGCTATCAGAGAGGCCTTAAGGAATAAGTTTAAAGATCTGAACTCTGTTTCACTCACCTCCACTGTTATATTCAAAAGGAATGGTGCTCTCAGTTGGACAGACAAGTGGACTGCCAGAATTGTATGGAGAGTACTTGATATCTGTGTAGTGGATTGCTGCATATCATTCATTATGGAACTATTCACAGCAGCCTTCGTGATTCATCTCGGGTGTTTCCAGCTGACCAGAAGAGACCCTGCAGTGACTGTGGTTGTCGAGCCTGACAATCTGAATGACTGCACCCCTCTTGCTGCATAGCTTGTGGAAGGAAAGCTAGTTGTCACTCCAATGTCATTAAATGTTACATTAAGGTAAAGTTTGACTGCGAAGTGTTTACTTTAGTCTCTTCCGTACATTTTATTACGTGCAACTTATTTTCAATTCACTTCCAGTGTTTATTTCCTGATGATAAAGTGTTTTCTATATTGTTCACTGTGTTTCAGCTGATGCAGACACCTCAATGATGCTTCTTAGAGTTATCCTCTCACCTGAAGATATAAGGCGTGTCACCCTAGAAGATGTTCCCTCATCAGTTGATGAGCTGTGTGCAAAACTGCGCAACACTCTGTAAAATGAAGTTCCCTCGTAGACCCAGTTTGAAGATTCCGACTTTGGGAATCAGCACTGCAATTTGAACGACATTAAGGAGCTACCAGCGGAACGAGCCACTCTGAAAGTTGTGTTCACATCTTCTGAAGTGGGTTCTGACTCAACACTGGATGATTCCCCAAGTAGCAGTCATTCGACAGAATGGCCCAGTCCTTTTGTTGTTCCAGCTTTCTCCCATGATGTTGAGCATCAGCTGAGAGCAGCAAATGATGCGTATGCCCAGGATGAAACTGTGATGGTCATCTCAAAGGGTGTGAAAAGTGAAATACTGGACAGACTTGCGGATATCATATCCAAAATCACAGCCTATCCCAACAAAGAACATTATGAAAGTGTAGCCAAAGCTCTTGTTGCAAAGCACCCATGTCTCAAAGAGCCAGGGTCAGTTAGAGGGTGGTATTGCGGGGTATTTAGTTTGAGATTCAAGATGGGCAATTACCGTCAGAGAATGATGGCAGCTGGATGCCCTGAAGTTCTTGTGAATAAAAGAAAAAGGGGCGAGGAAAACCACAAGCCAGTCAAAAAGTCAAAACAAGGAGAGATCCACTACCTGCCAGAGCCACCTGAGGGACAGACTACTGTAAAGTCAGAGAAAGATTGCGATACCATGGCACTGGAAGTGCAGAAGAAGGACTCTGATTTACAGCTTCTGGATGAACTGATGATCCCAACATTCTCACAGCGAAGAAAGGAGATCATCGGTGATGAGCCACTGATCTCTGCTGTCATGGAGAGATGGCCTGCATTGTTTGGTCAGAGACAGGTAATCCTTTGCTAATCGAGTGCAGTTTGTGCAATTGTTTACTTCTACACAAGATATTTTTGTAACTTCAGCTATAACACAAAAATAAAAAGAGGGTATACAGATGTAGCACTCCAGATAGGACTCCACCCAGCGGATTCCAACCAAAAACCCAGCGGATTCCAGTGGCTGGGGCCGTTGCCAAATTTCCCCATTTGTTCAATTACAGGATTTAACCATGAGATGGAGCTTCATTCACAAATACAGTACAGTAGAACTTGGTCTGTTTACAATGGTTGCAGCTCTGCAGTTGTGTTTGCTGAAGACCATTTCATCAGTTATTTGTTATGGTTTTCACAGGCTACTACAACGAAAAAACATCAATATTTTTTAGATCAAATAAAGTATATCTAATCTTAATTGTGATTCAATAATATATAGTCTTTATATATTAAATAATCATAATAATAATGTAAATGTTTACACTTCTTTATTTTCTATGCTCATAATTTTACCTTTACAATAGTTTCCTTTAATGTGCAGTATGTTTTTTGTAATATTGTTGTGGTGTACACAGTACAATAGATCGAAGTAAATCAACTCATACATTATCACGTATTATACAGTAATGTATATGTATATTATTAAGTAATATCATACATTAACCCCATTATAGCAGATGCCACATTGAATGGATGAACACATTTAAGCATCAATAATTACAACGGAGTATTTCCAAATATAAGTTGTACAAATTATATGTAATAACATAATGATTAATTTTACTTTCAGATGATAATACTTTTCACTTGGGCTATTGACAATTTTGAATGCAGGACATTTGCTTCTAACACATCTTTTTACCTAGGTAAATAATCAGAAATACTTCTTCCACCACTGATTTTAACCTGTCACTGTTTTTAAAGCTTTAAAGTGGACCTATCATGCTATATTTGAACAATATATTGTAGGGCAATACCTATATAAAGTATATAAATATATATATTTTTTCAAAATACCAAACCGATCATGCATTTTAGCCATGCCTCATTTCGCTCTATTTGCTCTTTCCAGCCCTGTTTTTGCAGGGGCTGATTATGTGATGCAAATGAGCTGCAGCTGACCACGCCCCCCTGCAGGAGAGGGGAGCGTGCTTTGAGATCAGCTGCTGGGCTCTCAGAAGAGTGGGAGAAAAAGATATCTCTGTCCTCCGTGTTTTATTCTTATATGATTATAAAGAGTTGTTATTCATTTGTTTTAAAGCTCAATAAATAACAAAGAAAACCTTTGACCGGCACTTTTCTAATTTTGTCCGGAAAACTTAAACTTGAACGGACATGTTGACCGGCGAAAAAAACCTCAAACTGAAACTCTGCCGCGCGGTCCCCTCGTTCGGAGAGGGAGAGGTGGGTGTTTGTTATCTGCTGGTGGACTACCGGAGAGAAATACAGCGCTAGCCTCGACGGGGAGGGATTGCATTGAATAACAGCAGCAGGAGCAAACGCTTGCCTCGGGGAGGGAGAAAAAGAGTCACAGCGGAGAATAAACAGAAGGGCAACCATGTGCGGGAAGTCTTCTTCGCTGCTTTTGTGGCAGACTACAGCGCCACTTACAGGCCTGGCATATGTACTACAGCGTCTCCAATGCTTTCGAGCGGCAATGGCCGGCCGTGGCCCAACCCCACATTCCCCTGATAGGTGGAGAGTTGGCCATATAGGCGGAGCTCCTCGTTCCTGATGTCAGAGAACTTTCAAATCTGGATCAGTCTGTATCAGCTCCGTTGCAGCCCCGTTTTTAGAGATTTGGGTATGGAGGAAAAGAGAGAGGGTTGTGTTTTCTGACACTTGGTGAGTTCCCTGACACACCGGGGACACATATTTATGTATAAAAGACATACAAAAGTGCATTTTGCATGATAGGTACCCTTTAATTAAATGTTTAATATTTCCAGAGACCCTTTCAGACCAGCAATGCTGCCCTGCATGTAAGAAATGTCCCATCCCCCTTGGGAGACTTCCTCCACACATTCCGATGGGCAATTCGTTTTAAACAAAGAGTCCGCAACATAGGCTACAGTATCTCTTGTTAACAGAGGGGGGGTGGTGGGCTTTGTCACACCGTTTCAGGGGGGCCCCCCCAACGTTTTTTTTCGAGACTGTGTCTCAGGGCTTCTTAACATTTATGAAACTATTCACGTGTAGCACCAGATTAACGGGAAGAATCTTAGCTAACTGAAGATATGAACCATTTTTACCAAAACAAGACACAAGAAGGGTCTAAATGACCCCTGAGCGAAAAAATGCAAACTGACTTTGTCACAGAACTCAAGATAAAGATACCCTTATTACTTATCATAACTGCACATACAATATATCCGATTTAAAGCTGAGACTCCACAGATTATATAGGTATAGTATCATCACTGAGCGATCCGAACTCGCAACAGGGGAAGCAAACACAGACATCACAACACGTACCTTTACGGAGCTTTTACGGGAGATCGTCTCACCGTAGCTGTCAATCTGATCAAAAGACGTGTTCAATGGCATTAAAACGAGAAAAAACGCGGCTTAATCGGTTGATCCATAGGTTGATAATGTGTCTGTCGCTTTGGAAAAAAAATTTATAATCCATAATTCCATTTTGATGTAAAAATCGGAGAAAAAAAGGTTAGCTGCTAATGGTAGCCAACAGAGTGTATGCAGCTTCCGGTTTTGGCCACGCGTCTCTCTCACTCCTTATTTGGTAACGTGTTTGTGTGTGTAGAACTTTCCCTCGATTCCATTGGCTCTAGCGGTTATAAAGAGATGTCATTCGTCAAAATCGACCAAGGGGGGCCAGAGATATGGAAAATCCACCCAAATGACCCCAGAAGTGTTTTTTTTGTTGCTAAACCTCTCTAAAAAGGTCAAATTTCACTTGTTTTGCATCAATCTTGATACAGGGTACTTAGTATATGTTGTACTTTGGATTCCTAAAGCTTCTAGTCTACTAACCCTTCATCCAAGGTTAGTTTTCACTATAAGTAAAAAAAAAAATGTTTGGACGGACACAATCATTTAAAGTTTTTTACTATGTTCAATCTGAATTTCCGACAGTTAACTTAACTGCTGGAGAAGAAAGATCGGAGGGGGGGAGAGCTGTGGCTGATGGGCCATTAGGTGTGTAAACACACAGCTGATCACCGTTTCATTCAGACTATTTAAAAAAACAAAAAACGAATGAACTCCATGTGTGATTGTTATAACTATTAACAATAGTATAATATTATAGCCCGTTTGCCCATGGTGAGATGACGAGGCTTCATTAAAAATCAACCTCTTTTTAGTGAATTACTGAGTTTGGGCAAGTTAATAACGTTTTAATGAAGTTGACTACAGTATATTCATATTTGTCAGTGCTTTCATGTCAATTCGGCGAACATAAACATAAATGATCGTGGTGAAGATGATGATTAAAATAGGATTCAAAATCGGTAGTGAGAGCCGTGCTGCATTTCCTCCAGTCGGATGTGATATAAAAACAAACCGATTATTTTTGTAGTTGTAAACTCACGTGGAATAAACTACATGTATTAGTGCTTTCATGTCAATTCGGTGAACATATGATACATGAAATGATCGTAAGGATGATGATTAAAAATTGTTTGTATGAGCCGGTCTGCATTTCCTGATGAAAAAACATAGCGATGGTTTTGTACTTACGCCAACATGGATTAAACAACATTATTTTGTTAAATAAAAACATGGTGATGTTTTGTAAATTATTACATGTCTCTTGTTTAGCACAGAATATGATCCTATGGACATATGGATCGTAACAAATATCCGCTATATCAGATACCTCTACTGTAGATCTATCAGCTGTTTATTTTATATTTCACATGAGTTCCAGTGTGGCAGCTTTTTAATCACTGCTCCCCCTGGTGGATCCATGATCCATTGCAGCTGGTTTCATTATAATTAAATGTATTTATCAAGGGAGCGTATCAAGTCCTGCGGGGGGTTTTCCTTTCAGCGAGGGCCCACCCTGTGCAGATCACGGGCCCACATTGGTAGGGGCGTCCGAAATGACGTGCTACATCTGTATTTTACTTCAAGATGCATAATTCTACTTAAGTTGGCAGATAATACTATTACATTTATAATATCATATACTCCATTTCATAATAATGGAGGACTTTCAATGTGGTCCAAGTACTATTACTGAACTATAGCATATACTTCAGCAACATAAAGCATGTACTATTTCTTGCAGTTATATTTTGGATTTCTCTCTTTAAATGACCACAGCTGTAACATGGTGCTCTTATTTGTCTCTCACTCCTGTCATTTCTCTGTTTGTTTATTTTGTATGTTTTAGCTATGTGCCGAGTTCAGCAGAATTGTCACCAAAGACCTGCTGAAATCTTTCCTGGAAGGACTAGATGCCATGGTTCCAAGTCTGTTGGAGGCTTACAAAGCTGCTGTAGCATCTGGAAGAAGGTTGGCCCTGAGTGGTGTTCTGCAGTGTCTTCAGAAAGAGGCAAGTATTTTACGAGAAACTATTACCAAAAATGTGCAAAGATAAGGATTCTAGCTTGGCTATCATATTTACCTACCCTTGTCTTTTTTTCCCCTGGAGGACACAAACCAGAACAGAAGAACGGCTGCCCTACTCGGTCTTCCAATATTTTTTGCAGAGGATTCCTTCAACGTTATTAGGATGTGTGATGTAAGTCACTATATTACTATATATTATACATTTAATTTTCTCTCGCTTAATTTGAGGTTTTGCCATAGCCAATATAATGCTCATTGTTACAATATTGTGTATTGTTTACGTATTACTATTGTTAACTTAGGAATTGCAATAATTACTGAAAAAATGATGACCTTGCAATTTGTTACGATCCAGATGTCCTTGCAATTTGTCGTGTTTTTATTTCAAGTTTGGAACAGTCAATTAAGATGTATGTGTCTTTGTTATTAGGCTCATGGAGAAACCCTCGATGTGATCCTGAAAGGAATGCAGGTTGGACTGTTGATTGGACATGAAGGCCCTCTGCTTGACTCATTTCCTCTGGAAGTCTTCAATGTGGCTGTGGTGGTAGAAAAGAAGATCATCCTACATGACCTCCGAGATGTGCCCACAGGCTTCGCCATGTTAATGGGAGAAATCTACTGCCTCAACCCAGAGTACCCCCACAACATGAAATACTCTTTTGAGTTATTTCAAAAGTTCATCGTGACCATCAAACCAGACCAATGCTCCGCAAGAATCCATGGATTCAGAAATAAACTGCTGAGATCACCTCTAAACAAATCACTGTGTTATACTGTAGCTCCTGGAAGAAGGGAGTTTATGTTTTGGACTGTTATTCTACACATTAGCCGCTTTCACACCAAGTACTTTGCCGTACTTAGTGCCGGCACTTAGTACCCCAGGGTACTAAGTACAGATCGCGTTCACACCGGAATAAGTTCCCTGAGGGAAGATTACGCAAATGAACCGCTGACGTCACTTCGTCTTCTTCTGCTTTGGGTTTACTGGCAGCCCGCAAACCACTTCACGGCGTATACTAGGGCTGAATGATATACCGTGTCATGGCGATAACCGCAGTATGCGCATGCAGGGATGTGCGGTTTTATTCATTTTTTTTAAAAATGCTAACGCACTTTAGCACAGAATTCAAAATAAAGATACCCTTATTACTTATCGAAACTGCACATACAATATATCCATTTAAAGCTGAGACTCCACAGATTATTTAAGTATAGTATCTAAGCGATCCGATCTCGCAACAGGGGAAGCAAACACAGACATCACAACAAGTACCTTTTACGGAGCTTTTACAGGAGATCGTCTCACCGTAGCTGTCAATCTGATCAAAAGACGTGTTCAATGGCATTAAAACGAGAAAGAAAACACGCGGCTGAATCGGTTGATCCATAGGTTGATAATGTATCTGTGGCTTTGAAGCAATTGTTTATAATCCATAATTCCATTTTTATGTAAAAATCGGAGCACAACAGTTAGCTGCTAATGGTAGCCACGAGAGTGTATGCAGCTTCCGGTTTTGGCTACGCGTCACTCTCACTCCTTATTTGGTAATGTGTGTGTGTTAGACTGCGCTGGACTGCCGCATAGACAAGACCGGAAGCAGCAGCCACTCTGGTGGCTACCATTAGCAGCTAACTTTTGCTCTGCGATATTTACATAAAAATGGAATTATGGATTATAAATTAAATCATTTTTTTATACAGAGATGTTAAAAACCTATGGATTAACCGATTCAGCCGCGTCTTTTCTTTCTCGTTTTAATGCCATTGAACACGTCTTTTGATCAGATTGACAGCTACGGTGAGACATCTCCCCTAGAAGCTACGTAAAGGTACGTGTTGTGATGTCTGTGTTTGCTTCCCCTGTCCGAGTTCAGATCACTCAGTGATGATACTATATACCTAAATAATCTGTGGAACCTCAGCTTTAATCGGATATCTTGTAAATGCAGCTACGATAAGTAATAATAAGGGTACTTTTATCTTGAGTTCTGTGCCAAAGTGCGTTAGCATTTTTCGCTCAGGGGTCATTTAGATGCTTCTTATGAGACTTGTGTTTTGTTTTGGTAAAAATGGTTAGTATGGTCAATTAGCTGAGATTATTCCCGTTAATCTGGTATAACACATTAATAGGTTCTTAAATATTACGATCCCCTGAGACACTGTTGTGAAAAAAAAAGTAAAGTACCCGCCGGGACTTTGGGGTTTAATAGGTTAAAAAAAAACGCAATATATACCGCAGGGGGGGGGGAAATCGCGATGTCAGTTTTTTTCAATACCGTGCAGCCCTAGTGTATACTGCCACCCGAAGTCCCCGGAGTTGGGGAAAGCCTTCCGAGTAAATCGCCAGAATGCTGACACCTCCTCATCACTCCACCGCTCCCATTTTTTTTTTTGTGTTGCCATAAGTTAGTCTCTCTCCGTTGGTGCGCGGGGCTAATGCTAATAATGCTAATGCCACAAATACAATGGCGGCTTCACAAAACTTTTCAGAGTTTTACGGGGCGTGGTTTGCAATTCGCCCAGCCAATAGAAATTGGTACTTCTTCTCTCTCGCAGGCACTAAACATGGGGGTAAAAGTTCCGGGCACTAAGTACTCTTTTTGGTGTGAACGCAACATAAGGGCTACTAACGGAACTAAACAGGAAAAGTACGGGGAAAAGTACTCAGGTGTGAACGCGCCTAATGTTCTTGTTTTCAGTGTAGTTTGTAAAGTGCAGGTCTGATATGAACACAGCTGCTGAGATTGTTAACATATTAATGCACATGTCAAGCCCTTATTGAGAGGAAACTGTTTTTGGGGTCTCCTACATTCTTCAACTAACATTGTTCATCTATTGTTCATCTAACAAACATAGTTTGTGTATCCAGCAATATTATTTGAACAATGCAAGTATAAAACAAATAAAAGAGGACAAAGAGGTGGTAAACCCTTATGTTTTCCTGAACTGAATGTTTGATTGTCTAAATGTATATGCTTTGGGAGATAATAACTTTCCTAATGAACCAACACTTTTATTTAAAAATTGCTTTAAAATAATCTTCTTTCTAGTCATGAAAGTTTATTGTATGGTTCATTCTCATTTTGCCATTTCTCTTTTTTCATCTGGCCTATTGCCAAATACATTTTGGGTTTAAGTTGATGTATAACATTTTTTTTTTTAAATGTTATTTATATATCTGCAATAATTATTATTAATTTATGTAAACTTGCAATCAGAAGTCAATATAACTAGTAGATCTAAGTTGAAACAAATGTATTATTACAATATTCTTAACTTGAAAGGATGAGTTATATAAATGTAGAACTTGAAAGTGTGAGTTATAATAATACTGAAATGTGATTTTATTTGACAGGTAAATACAATGTTCTTGCACTAATAATGTAAGATTGGTAGTTGTTTCAACTCTGAGTATAAAATTAAATCAACTTAGACAACTTAAAAAACAATGAACTTGAACCTTTAAGTCATATCGACGAGATGTACTTATTAATGAGTTGAAACAAAGATTGTCTTCAAGTTGACTTGATTTGCTTTTTCAAGGCAGCAGGGGTAGACTTTCATTTGCAAGTTGAACTGACATTAACTGTTTTACAGTGTAGGCTTCACAAACGAGGGTAAGCCTCAAAAGGTCATTGCTAAAGAAGCTGGCTGTGAGTAATCCATTTATTTGTACGAGTTTCACTTTTTGAATTTAATTAAAGGTGGGGTAGGTAAGTTTGAGAAACCGGCTCGAGATACACTTTTCGTTATATTCCATGGAATGCTCTTAACATCCCGATAGCAATGAATATCTTAAGTGCCAGTGGAATATCTTAAGTAATCTGTGGAAGCCGTAGTACTGTAAAAAGCACGACCAATCATCTGAGCCGGGCCGGCTAAAGTAACTGGATGGCCTACCTGCCTGTCAGCCTTCCATCTGTGCACAAACTTATCTCGTGCCCTCATTGGTCATGTGCGCGTTCGTGTGTGTTGGAGGAGGGGCTCTGTAAGGAAGTGGCAGATTTTCTCCGGTTGTGTATTTTCAAATTCTAGCGCACTCAAGCTGGTTTCTCTGAAATTACCTACCCCACCCACCATGAAATACATTTACTTTTCCACGATATTGAAATGTATTGAGATGCACCTGTATATGTATATATATGTATATATAAATATATATATATATATTTATATATATTTATATTACAGAACAACGGTATAATCAACAGTAATGCAAAAAGCAGAAGATGTAACAAACAAATAATAATAATTATTATTCTTAAAATCAATGTGGTGTACTTCTTTGACGTGCCTTTAAAAACAGAGGCGGTCTTGAGGTGCTCCTCCAGCACAGTGTGCAGGAAACAAAATCCACCAATCTCCTGAAAATGACCGAAGAGTGTGTCCCGTCATGCCCACGCAAAGCCAACTCAAAAGCCCCACAAAACTTCATTATTTTGGATAAAATATGCCTGTTTTTATCCACCTCCTCATTGTGTTTCCTCACCGCAATCCTGTGACCGTTGTCCAGCTGCGTAGCAGTTTCTTACTTGGGGCGAAACAATAATCGCCCCTCTGGTAGTAGTTTTGAGGACGCTGATTGGCTAGATTTTATGACACACGTTCATATCTTGAATCAGCAATTGGCTAACCTACTACAGAGACCCGCCTCTGTGGGGAGATTTCTCCATCGCCCCAGCACAGTACTTCAGTCATACAGTGTACTAGAAAAAGCATATATTTTGCGCAAATTATTTTAAAGCTCCCATGTCATGGCCATTTCTACTGATCATAATTCCATTGTTGAGGTATACTAAAATAGATTCATACTGTGCAATTTTCCAAACTCACATTGCTGCGAGGAGCGGACAGGCTTCCGTGTCGGCGATACAGCGAGAACAAGCTAAACTCATCCTGAGCACACACAAACCCGAAGTAAAAACAATGGCTGATTCAAGATATGAACGTGTGGCTTGATATTGAGTAAGAAAAAGGTTTATAACGCTGTGAGCATGGGTCTGCGGAGAGCATTTCTCTGCGATCCCAACTGAGCAGCCCGAAAAACGTTTACCCATTTCAACAGTCGTGGTAGATACCTTGTTTGTTTTAAACATCATAAATACACAAACAACAATGAATACTTACAGGTTGTGTGCCCGAATCTCCCACTGGTCCAAACAAAGTAGGAACAGCATGGTTCTTCAGTGCCCTACGCTGTACATATCTGGCATGCATCCTGAAAGGTTTGGGAAGCTTTGTTTCGTGAAAGGCTGGCAGAGGGTGCGGCCATAGCTCTGGGCGTGACTACTGGGTATCCCTACGTAGTGATACCCAGGAAGTAAATGAGAAATCTCCAACGAGACGTTTTGGGGAGGTATTTTCTGTGTTAGAGTTTTACTCGCTACAGGGTGTACTTTGAGGGTTTGTGACTCTGCAGACCGTTTACATGCAGAAAAACCTTCATAACACACAAGGGGATGGGTAAGAACCGGAAAAGCATGACATGGGACCTTTAAAATCATATTTTACACATATTTCTGTGTGCATTCCATATTTTGAACACAAATATTGACAATTTATATAATTAATTAGTATTATTATTATTATTATATTGGCCAGCCGCCACTGTTCATCAGAACATGCAGCCGACATTAGCGACACAACCTTCTTCGGAATTACGCTAAGAGTCATAACTTGCTTTCGCCACTAGATGGTGATGGTTAAAAAACTGACGAGCTGGTAATGTTTATGACGGATGTATTTTGTAATACACACATTCCTTACATTTTAATTTACAATAAAGTATTCTGTAGGAGCCATGATCAATATTGATTGGTTGGCTTGGGTCACATGGGTATGGGTGGCTGTCAAGGGGTGGACTCAGAGGCATGAACTCAAATGCACAACTCAGACTCAGACTCGGGTGGTTTTCAAAAATAAAGACTTTCCTGGAATTTACACAGTAACAAAAACAAGAAACACAAAATCACTCTTCCGAGGAAAAACTAAATGCAATAATCGTGATCATGATAAAACAGGATACGGCCATGGAGCAGGCTTGAACGTGCTCATGAATAAGAAACGAACTGGCACTGGACAGGTGGGGACTAACACAATATACACAAGGTGAGGGGAACAGGTGGAAACAATCAGGAACACAGGAGACACAGGGGCGGGGAGCATGGAGTTCTGAAACGAGAGGAGGAATACTTTTCACAATAAGACAGAGGGCACGGAAGAAAGGGACATGACACAACTAATATAAGAATACACTTTCATGACATGACAGTGGCACTCATTATAATCCTGTTCACCTGTGTGAGGTGTGGGTGTGTGGAAGAGAGGGTGACACGGGGCCGTTGTACTTTTTTGTTGACCGCAAGATTACAATTGCTTTGATTATAAACAGTGTATTTGTCTGAGAACCGAGTTTTTTCATTAAACTACCATACTACGAAACAGAGCTTCAGATCTCAGCGAGTACTTGTTCAGCGTGTCGTACAACAGCAAACAGCCCGGCCTCTCAGCGACTTGGTTTGTTTCCTGCTGTCGCTACATGTTGTCAACATAAAACAACAAGCACAAAAGGCGTAAAGCGATCATCGTCAAACAGCGCATGGATCAAGGATCTACTGGATGAGAATGGAGATATGGAAATAATTCACGTAGGTAAGAACTGGCTGTTAATAGAGACTGCAGTTTGGAACGCGGATCACAGCCAGGTAAGCCTCACCGCTGCATGTGCACATATTCACCGCTGTGTAACTCCGCTCTGCCGCGTGGAAGTCGCGTTGCTCTGTTGATGTGGAAATGTGGAAATGTGATGCTTTGGAGGAATGGTCTTCCGATCTTTGAGTGTGTTGCAATCAGACGAATGCACTGAGGAAGCTTGAATAAATGTCAAATAAATGTTGACGTTGAAGGTGTTGAAATGGACTATGGGAAAAGAGAACTCACTGCGAAGGCATCGGTAAATAACATCGAAACACTTCAACGGGAACGTAAAACCAGTGTGAACAAAATAAAAGCACTCAAACCAGAAATAAAAGGACACAAAATGCCTCACGTGTGCAAACTCATTTAGATACATTAATTCAACTGGGTGAAAAGCCATTATTTCACATGCTGATTCCTTTACTCCCAGAGGATGAACTGAAGAAACAAGAGGAATGGTTTGCCAGTATCTTGGAATGCAGTGAAAGCTTTCAGAGGGACATTAAACAGTGGTTAAAGAGCCACAAGAGGATTCTGCCACAACGACTGCTGCTGTGCCAGATACTCCAACAACAGATGACCTGCAAGAGGATTCTGCCACAACGACTGCTGCTGTGCCGGATACTCCAACAACAGATGACCTGCAAGAGGATTCTGCCACAACGACTGCTGCTGTGCCGGATACTCCAACAACAGATGACCTGCAAGAGGATGAACAACCAAGTGACAGTGTGTCAAACGTGGAGATCGGAAGAAGAGCAGCCCGATCACAACATTCTGCTTTGGGGGAAAAGTCTGCATCTTCGACTGCTTTGTCTGCATGCCTTAAAACAGACTTGGCAGCTTTAATGGCAAGATATTATTAAAGGACAAACATGAACTGGAGGAAGTGGAGGAGTGAATAAGGAGCAAACTTCAGATGGAGGAGGAACGAATAAGGAGGAGAAAGGAGCAACTTCAGATGGAGGAGGATATTGCAGCACACATTGCTAAATTAGATGTGTTGCAAACAGGGAGCATCCTAAGTGGGAAAAGTTCAAAAACAAGGCATTCGGATGGAATGAACTCTTACATCGAACAAAGAAACCTTAAACCACAAGTCCTCTACACTGCTAAGGACAATAGAAATGCTCCACAAATGTTGCTAAACCAAAGGGAGGCGAGCAATGACTTCTTGGATCCAACAACACGGCCTAATAAGAACATGTCACCTTGGTTCCTTTCCTCAGAGCCAGTATCCCAGAAAAAATCCACTTTGAAAACACAAATGAATTATGGAGATAGCTTGAACGCAAGTGAAGATCAAAACAACATACTGGGCATTATGAGAAAACAGAATGAAATAACCACGCTGTTCAGACAACAGCAATGCCTCTCATCCTCGCCAAAGCGAGAGATTCCCGGTTTTGATGGCATTAAAATATCACACATTTATGAAGGCTTTTGAGAATGGTGTTGAGAAAAACACAAACAGCTCCAGTGAGCGACTCTACTTTCTGGAGCAGTACACTCAGGGTCATCCCAAAGGACTTGTTGGAAGTTGCCAGCACGTATCCAGAGAGGGGATACGTCGAGGCTAAAGCTCTAATCCAGGAGCAGTTTGGAAATGAGCAGTTTGGAAATGAGCAGTTTGGAAATGAGCAGAAAGTGGCATCTGCTTATCTGCAAAAGGCTCTTTCATGGCCTCCTATAATAACCGAGGATGTTAAGGCTCTGCAAGACTACAGCTTCTTCCTTGGATCGTGTGCAAACGCAATGGTGGATGGAGCTGAGGAAAGTATACCAGCTTTCCTCCAGAACCTGCCCATCGACGATGGTCCCTTCACAGCCAGCGAAGTCCACAGTGAGAGAGGGCAAAAGTGCTGGGCCAGATGGCATACCCCCGGAGGTCCTAAAGTACTGTGATCTCGATGACCTCATCCTAGACTTTTGCAACCTCGCTCTACTGCACAACATGCAGCCTGATATATGGTCTCTCTCCAACATCATCCCGGTGCCTAAAGCTGGAGACCTCTCAAAGCCAGACAACTACCGAGGCATCAGCCTGACATGTATCACCGCAAAGGTTTACAACCGGATGATACTGAACAGGATACGGCACGCCATCGACCCTCACCTGAGGGAGAACCAGAATGGCTTTCGAGAGGGGAGAACCACCGCAGCCCAGATCTTGGTGCTAAGGAGAATGATCGAGGAGGTGAAAAAGGATAACCTGACTGCTGTACTGTGTTTTATCGACTTCAAAAAGGCATTTGACTCGATCCACAGAAGCACAATGATGAAGATCCTTGAGGCCTACGGTGTCCCTCCCAATCTACTCTGGGCAATAGAGACCATGTACGCAGGAACAAGGGCCAGGGTGGTGACCCCAGACGGCAACAGCGAGGAGTTTGACATCCTGGCTCGGGTAATGCAAGGGGACACCCTGGCCCCCTTCCTCTTCATCATGGTCTTGGATTATGCGCTCAGGAAGGCCATCAGTGGATGAGAGCAGGATCTTGGCTTCACTCTAACACCAAGGAGGTTGAGACGACACCCCACAGTAGTCCTGTCAGACCTGGACTTTGCGGACGACATCAGCCTGCTCTCCGACAGCGTGGAGCAAGCACAGGAACTCCTGCACAGAGTGGAGTCAGAGTGTGCCAAGGTTAGCCTGAGGCTAAACGCCAAGAAAACTGAGGTTATTACCTATAACATCTTACAGGAACATCCACCTCTGACAACAACAGAAGGCACTGTGCTTAAAGAAGTGAAGGCCTTCAAGTACCTGGGCTCATGGGTCAACTCAACCGAGCAAGATCTTAAGGTAAGGAAGGCACTTGCATGGAGGGCCCTGAACGGCATGACCAGTGTATGGAACTCCAACCTCCCCCGTCAAATCAAAGTCAGCTTCTTCTATGCAACGGTAGAGTCTGTTCTCCTCTATGGCAGTGAATGCTGGACCCTGAAGCCAACCCTGCAAAAGTCTCTAGACGGATGCTACACCAGAATGTTGCGAGCAGTACTTAACATCAGCAAGAGTGTACATGTAACCAACAAGATCCTGTACAAGGGAATACCAAGGGTGAGCGAGGACATGCAGCCAGGAGAATGAGACTAGCAGGACATCGCCAAAGGCATCAAGAGCTGCCAGCCGGCAAATTGGTGCTGTGGGAACCAACACACGGGCATCGGTCACGAGGACGTCCCGCACAAACATACGTGGACGTACTCAAGAACAACGCAGGAGCACAAAGTACCAATGAACTGGCCAGATGCATGGAGAACCGGGATGACTGGAAGCGACGATAGAGGGCTCGTCTGAGGGCGACCTAGAGAAACGCAACGTAAGAGGTGCAGTATTTGCATGAGCTTGACATGGCTGTGAATATGATGATCATAATAAGAAAGTTACCTTACCAATTCAGAGACAAGTGGAGAACTTTAGCGTGTGAGCTGCAGCAGAAGAACAACCGCAGAGCAACATTCTTTGACATCACACACTTCATTGAGAGACAAGTTAAAATCTTCACCGACCCAGTGTTTGGAAACATTCAAGATGCTCCCTTCATAACAACAAATACGGCTTCAAACAGATCACAGCCTCGCTCACATTTCGTAGGAACTATCTTTGCCACCACTGTAGCTCTTGTAGAAAATAGATAGACAGATACTGAAGGGAAGGAACACATTCTGACAAAATGGAGGACATGTCTGTGCTGCGGAGGAGGTCACGCCTTGGACTCGTGCCATCAGCTTGAAAAGGGAACACACAAAGAGAAGATAGGCTTCTTGATGGAAAAGGGTGTCTGTTTCGGCTGTTTGTGCGTGGGGCACATTAGCAGAAATTGCAATAAGCAAATTTCATGTTCAAAATGTGGCTTCAAACATCCAACCATACTTCACATCCCTTCCAAAGAAGCTAGACACAATCCTGCTCAAGCCAAGAATACATCGGAGCTATCAGTGGACAGCGCACTGGTTTCAATTGGCCTTACAGGGGCTGGTGATGACAATTGCAAACTTCCCATAGTTCCAGTGCCAGTCAAGTCAACGAAGGGCAGCAAGTGTTCGGACTAGAAGTGGCTGGCTTAAAAAATGACAATTTCTTTGCCACAAAGCAACACCCAAGAGTGCATGCCTGCCAGCAGTGGGAACATTCCTAGACAAGCGGACCTACAGAGATGGCCTCATCTGAAAAATGTTAATTTGCCTGAAATAAATGCAGGGATTGGACTGTTGATAGGAACCAATGTGGCTAAGGCCTTGGAACCATTGGAATTCATACGCCAGGGGTGCCCAACCAGTCGATCGACTGGTTGGGCACCCCTGTCATACGCAGTGTGGATGACGGACCCTATGCAAGCAGGACAATCCTGGGCTGGACAGTGAATGGACCACTAGAAGGAGTGAGTGGGAATGCAATGGACTTTGACAAACCAGAAGTATCTGTGAACAGAATCTCAGTTGTGAATTTGGATGGACCTTGGCAACAGCAGTTCAGCACAGACTTCCCTGAATGCAGATTGGAGGAACAAGCTGGAATGTCAAGAGAGGATCTCAAGTTTAAGAAGTTTGCAAAGAGAGTGTTTTTTCAGCAAGAGGCGAAGAGGAAGTGTAAAAAGAAAAGTTTTAAAGATGAGAAGAAGCCTCATCTCAAATCCCAACAAAAGCCCTCTCCTTCAACGGCTGCTCAGAAAGGCCCCCGCTGCAAACAAAGAAATGGAGAACAGGATGAAGTGGACCAACGTGCTCTACAAGGCCGAAGGACTCAGAGTCAAAGACGACGAGGACATGCTGCGCTCCTCGTTAAAGGAGTGGGGCGATCAAAGCGAGAATATCGTGGAGAAGATGCAGAAATGGCAGGAAGAGACGGAAGAACATCAGTGACATCTTTTCCACAGTATTGACTCTTTTCGACAGACTTAAAGGACACTAAGGATTATCTTTGGCTGAGCCAAGGTGGTGGTACCTTTGGGCCTAACTGACTTGTGACTCGTACACAGAAAAGAAGAAGGACAACTACACATACATTAACTGCAACTGCATGGACTTGATTACTAAGTTATAATTGTCACATGTCTCACATTTGAATAATGTTAGTAATTAGTATGTAGACTATCCTAATAATTAGAGGCTGGTGTGTAGGAGCCATGATCGCTGTTGATTGGTTGGCTTGGGTCACATGGGTATGGGTGGCACTCATTATAATCCTGTTCACCTGTGTGGGTGTGTGGAAGAGAGGGTGACACAGGGCCATTGTACTTTTTTGTTGACCGCAAGATTACAATTGCTTTGATTATAACAGTTTATTTGTCTGAGAACCGAGTTTTTTCATTAAACTACCATACTACGAAACAGAGCTTCAGATCTCAGCGAGTACTTACAACAGCAAACAGGCCCGGCCTCCGCCTCTCAGCGACTTACTTTGTTTCCTGCGGTCGCTACATATTCCGTTAGGCCTACTTAAAGGGCCGATGTCATGGCCATTTCTACTGATCATAATTCCATTATTGAGCTATACTAAAATAGATTTATACTGTGCAATTTTCCAAACTTACATTGGTTTCTCATACAGTATCTCTGTAAAGTATGTGTATTCACCGGTATTCACTCTCTGTCCTAAACGGTTTATAACACTGTGAGCATGGGTCTGCGGAGAGCATTTATCCGAGATCCCAACTTAGCAACCCGAAAAACGTGCATTTAAACAGTCGTGGTAGATACCTTGTTTGTTTTAAACATCATAAATACACAAACAACAATGAATATTTACAGGTTGTGTGCCCACACCCCCTGCTGGTCCAAACAAAGTAGGAACAGCATTGTTCTTCAGTGCCCTACGCCAGTGATTCTCAAACTTTTTTCAATAATGTACCCCCTTTGAAAAAAAAATTCAGCCACGTACCCCCTGATCAGCGCAAAAACTATTCGTGTTTTGAAATATGTGTAACTCTGTTAATATAAAACCCACACTGCTCAAACTTCCTTACTTTTCCTAAAATTAGTATAGTTATCTATTTTATCTAGGCAGATATTATGCAATTAAACAAATACATAAAAACAAGGGTAATTCCGATTTATTAGATAACGGTGCATGGTTTAGAAAAATAATAACATATTAGATTCCAGTATCCTGAGACCCGCCTGTGATCTGAACGATTGGGGTGTACACTGAAAACAGTGGACCTGAGCAAGTAGTTATGTGGACTGCAAATAGTATTCTTCCTTTAGAAAAACAGACATAGAATTCGGTTCTGGTGCACTCCGGCAGGACAACTGAACTCAATTGAAATGCAAAAGCCCACAGCGGCGGTGTCACAATGCTTTAATCTGAATTCATAATATAATCAGAGTTATCTGTAGATGGCAAATAGAAACGACATGTATTAGTGCTGTCATCCTCTGCCCTGTCAGTGAGCAACCTAAAAGATCAAGGGGAAATAAATGAATGCATGCCAGCTGTTCTGTGACTCTTCAGACGGCCATCCCCTGCCCAAACTACCTGCAGTTGGATTTAAATCTTTATGTTTACATACAAATTGAAAGATTTTTTTACCTGTTTTCATACATGTATTTATTTATTTCAATCATCCAGTTAGTATGAATGTTTTCCTGCCTTCCTGCCACAACTCCACAAACAAACGACACGTATTACAAACACTAACAGGAACAGTGTACAAAACACCATCTTCAAACTAATGCATTTGGTTTTGCAAGTAAACAACATATCTATCAAACAAACACATTGCATTTCTCTAATAAATAATGTTTCATAAACAAAATACAGCATAGACATTACAAGTACACAAAAACATTGTCTACGAGTACAAAAAAAAGCACGTGACTTTTGACAGGAATATTCCATCGTGGTTGTGCTGAGGATTCTCCACGGAGCAGGGGGCGCTAGAGACACTGCTGTCATCAGACTGGCTGTTACTGCTCTGCTCCACCCCCCTCCGTTTGAATGGACTCAGTAGAGCTTTTTTGTGAGAAAATCCCAGGATGTATCCTAACCACGGATGTATCCTAACCAGGATGTATCGTAACCAGGATGTATCGTAACCAGGATGTATCGTAACCAGGATGTATCGTAACCACGGATGTATCCTAACCAGGATGTATCCTAACCAGGATGTATCGTAACCACGGATGTATCCTAACCACGGATGTATCGTAACCACGGACGTATCGTAACCACGGACGTATCCTAACCACGGATGTATCGTAACCAGGATGTATCGTAACCACGGACGTATCGTAACCACGGATGTATCCTAACCACGGATGTATCCTAACCAGGATGTATCCTAACCAGGATGTATCGTAACCAGGATGTATCGTAACCACGGAAGTATCCTAACCACGGATGTATCCTAACCAGGATGTATCCTAACCACGGATGTATCCTAACCACGGACGTATCGTAACCACGGACGTATCGTAACCACGGACGTATCCTAACCACGGACGTATCCTAACCAGGATGTATCCTAACCAGGATGTATCCTAACCACGGATGTATCCTAACCAGGATGTATCCTAACCACGGATGTATCCTAACCAGGATGTATCCTAACCACGGATGTATCCTAACCAGGATGTATCCTAACCACGATGTATCCTAACCACGGATGTATCGTAACCAGGATGTATCCTAACCACGGATGTATCGTAACCACGCATGTATCCTAACCACGGACGTATCCTAACCACGGACGTATCCTAACCACGGATGTATCCTAACCAGGATGTATCCTAACCAGGATGTATCCTAACCACGGATGTATCCTAATGTATCCTAACCACAGACGTATCCTAACCAGGATGTATCCTAACCACGGATGTATCCTAACCAGCATGTATCCTAACCACGGATGTATCCTAACCACGGACGTATCCTAACCACGGATGTATCGTAACCACGGACGTATCCTAACCAGGATGTATCCTAACCAGGATGTATCCTAACCACGGATGTATCCTAACCAGGATGTATCCTAACCACGGTGCAATATTCCTGCCAAAAGTCCAAAACATATTTGTGTGTACTTGTAAGATCTACGCTGTATTTATTTCTGAAACATGATTTGTTATAGATATGCAATGTGTTTGTTTGATAGATATGTTTTTTACTTGCAAAGCGAAATGCATTAGTTTGTAGATGGTGTTTTGTATTTGTAAACCACCCTGTCGTACATGGCGTTTGTTTGTGGAGTTATGCAGGAATTTATCTCCATACTTTTTGTTTAAATGCACCAGATAATGTTCTAAAAAGGACATTAAGAGGATTTGCCTAAATTATAAATATATATATATATATTTATATATATATATACAAATTGAAAGATTTTTTTACCTGTTTTCATACATGTATTTATTTATTTCAATCATCCAGTTAGTATGAATGTTTTCCTGCCTTCCTGCCACAACTCCACAAACAAACGACACGTATTACAAACACTAACAGGAACAGTGTACAAAACACCATCTTCAAACTAATGCATTTGGTTTTGCAAGTAAACAACATATCTATCAAACAAACACATTGCATTTCTCTAATAAATAATGTTTCATAAACAAAATACAGCATAGACATTACAAGTACACAAAAACATTGTCTACGAGTACAAAAAAAAGCACGTGACTTTTGACAGGAATATTCCATCGTGGTTGTGCTGAGGATTCTCCACGGAGCAGGGGGCGCTAGAGACACTGCTGTCATCAGACTGGCTGTTACTGCTCTGCTCCACCCCCCTCCGTTTGAATGGACTCAGTAGAGCTTTTTTGTGAGAAAATCCCAGGATGTATCCTAACCACGGATGTATCCTAACCAGGATGTATCGTAACCAGGATGTATCGTAACCACGGATGTATCCTAACCAGGATGTATCCTAACCAGGATGTATCGTAACCAGGATGTATCGTAACCACGGATGTATCGTAACCACGGATGTATCCTAACCAGGATGTATCGTAACCAGGATGTATCCTAACCAGGATGTATCCTAACCAGGATGTATCGTAACCAGGATGTATCGTAACCACGGATGTATCCTAACCACGGATGTATCCTAACCACGGATGTATCGTAACCACGGACGTATCGTAACCACGGACGTATCCTAACCACGGATGTATCGTAACCAGGATGTATCGTAACCACGGACGTATCGTAACCACGGACGTATCCTAACCACGGATGTATCCTAACCAGGATGTATCCTAACCAGGATGTATCGTAACCAGGATGTATCGTAACCACGGAAGTATCCTAACCACGGATGTATCCTAACCAGGATGTATCCTAACCACGGATGTATCCTAACCACGGACGTATCGTAACCACGGACGTATCGTAACCACGGACGTATCCTAACCACGGACGTATCCTAACCAGGATGTATCCTAACCAGGATGTATCCTAACCACGGATGTATCCTAACCAGGATGTATCCTAACCACGGATGTATCCTAACCAGGATGTATCCTAACCACGGATGTATCCTAACCAGGATGTATCCTAACCACGATGTATCCTAACCACGGATGTATCGTAACCAGGATGTATCCTAACCACGGATGTATCGTAACCACGCATGTATCCTAACCACGGACGTATCCTAACCACGGACGTATCCTAACCACGGATGTATCCTAACCAGGATGTATCCTAACCAGGATGTATCCTAACCACGGATGTATCCTAACCAGGATGTATCCTAACCAGGATGTATCCTAACCACGGATGTATCCTAACCAGCATGTATCCTAACCACGGATGTATCCTAATGTATCCTAACCACGGACGTATCCTAACCAGGATGTATCCTAACCACGGATGTATCCTAACCAGCATGTATCCTAACCACGGATGTATCCTAACCACGGACGTATCCTAACCACGGATGTATCCTAACCACGGACGTATCCTAACCACGGATGTAACGTAACCACGGACGTATCCTAACCAGGATGTATCCTAACCAGGATGTATCCTAACCACGGATGTATCCTAACCAGGATGTATCCTAACCACGGTGCAATATTCCTGCCAAAAGTCCAAAACATATTTGTGTGTACTTGTAAGATCTACGCTGTATTTATTTCTGAAACATGATTTGTTATAGATATGCAATGTGTTTGTTTGATAGATATGTTTTTTACTTGCAAAGCGAAATGCATTAGTTTGTAGATGGTGTTTTGTATTTGTAAACCACCCTGTCGTACATGGCGTTTGTTTGTGGAGTTATGCAGGAATTTATCTCCATACTTTTTGTTTAAATGCACCAGATAATGTTCTAAAAAGGACATTAAGAGGATTTGCCTAAATTATAAATAAATAATAAACTGTTGGAATATAAATAATTATTAACTTTTTCATTTTCTAGATTGTCTACTGTCTGGGGTATTGGCAGCGAACTCAAAGCAGAAAAACATTAACACTGTATATTTAAGTATTTGTTTGAATATTCCAAGCGATAACAATCTCGATCACAATAATCAACAGTGTTATCGCATATTGCAGTGGTACAAGATCAACAAGAACAGTGTGTGCACGAGATGGAAGGCTATCTGCTGTGGGCCGAGCGGCAGATAGTTGGAGATGTGGATTAATGATGTGAAATATAATCAACTCTTAAAGGTCACCGATAATGCAAAAATGTACCTTCTGATGTCTTTTATACATAACTATATGTCCCCATGTGTAAGGAGACTCACAAAGTGTCAGCAAATACAACCCTCTCTCTTTCCTCCGTACCCACAATACAGCTGATCCAGATTTGCTGCATCATGACGACATTACTAAAATGTGGGCTGGCTTTACGTTGAACTCCTGGCAACGTCCCGCCCAACCGATAGTCCGCTATCAGAAACGTTGCTGTATCAGAAACAATGCGCAACAAGTAACAGGGTTGCCAACTTTGGGTACCTGGCTGGAGTGAGATTTTGATATCATGGGTTTAATTACACATACTGTATGCGCACTAAATGACTGCTTTCGTGTCAGCAGCGGGACCTTAGCATATATATAGGATATATATACAAATACACAATATTGGACACAGACTATAAAGGGCACAACGTTTCATTCACTAATGAAAGTCAAACACATGTTTGTTTCCACTGTTTTATTGTGTGCCTGTCGCGATAAGCAATTAGTTGACTTATCGTACCATAAATAAAAATGAACTCGATAACTTTTCTGACCTCGATACATTTCCATTTACATGAGGATGTGACTAGCAGTTTGAAAGGATGCACTTGAATTATTATTATATATTGTCATTATGTCAGTGGTCTAAAATGGTCATACAACGGTGCTGACAATATTATCGTTTATCGCAATCATTTCCTGGAAAATGTATCCAACAAAATTAATTATCGTGAGAGGCCTATACATGAAACACACACACACACACACACACACACACACACACACACACACACACACACACACACACACACACACACACACACACACACACACACACACACACACACACAAATCTACAGACTTACTCCAAACTGTCAAATATATTAATTAACACACTCTCACTCTCATACACTCGTTGACTCTATGTTGGCCGAGTAGAACAATAAGCAGCAGACTTTTTGCTTTATCATTTCTACTGGATCTTAGATCTGAGCATGCGCAATACGGGTCGGGGATTGACCAACCGGCTCCCACTGCTCTGCTGTCTGTTAACGTTGTTAAGAGTGGTGGGGGAGGGGAGGGAGCGGAACGAAACGTTGTAAATAACCAACCAAAAACGATCGCCGGTTCATCTTGTTTTTGGCGTGAGAATAGTTTGGCCAGCGTGAGAGCATGAGATTGAGAGTGAAAGCGTGTGTCACACGCCAGATGCGTGAGAGTTGGCAACCCTGAAGTAATATGGTCTGTGTTTACATTAGCAAGCATAGCTAGCACTCAGAGCTAACGCTGTGCTGGAGAGAATATGTGTAAAGAAGCAGGAAATAAAAGGTACTGTCCTTGTAGTAAACCCGCGAGAGAGAATGCGCTTGTCTCCTCCCGTGTGGACTACTGCATTGGTGTCCTATTTGGGGTACCCAACAAAACCCTGGACAGGCTCCAGTACGTCCAACACTGTACTGCCAGGGTACTCACACACATCACTCCCACCCTCATTCACCTACACTGGCTGCCGGTCAAATCCTGCATATCTTATAAAATCCTCCTCCTGACTTACAAGTCCCTCCATGCCCATGCCCCCCAGTACTTATCGGACCTCCTCCTCCCACATGCCCCGACCCAGAACCTGCGGTCTTCAGACTCCGGCCTGCTTACCACACCCCGCACCAACCTGCGAACCTTCGGAGACAGAGCTTTCAGTGTGGCAGACCCCACCCTCTGGGACGTGGGTCCGCAACATCCCCACGCTTGACGCCTTTAAAAGGGCCTTCAAGTCCCATCTGTTTGCCAAGGCCTTCGCTCCCTAATTTATTTTGTTGTTTGGTCTGTCAGACATTTGTCTGACTGTTTTTGTTTTTTTGTTTATCTTTGTTTTACTTTGTTTTTTGCTGTAAAGTGACCTTGGGTCCCCTGAAAGGCGCTATATAAATCTAAGTTATTATTATATTATTATTATAAGCTCCATACTGTTTCAGAAATAATCCTTGATGTGGTTTGGAACATAATATGGCGTTTAATCACGGCAGCGTTTAGCTGAGTTTCTGCTGGTGGACAGCCTTCTCTTCTCACTGCTTGCATGCGGACAAAGGGGCGTGACCAGCAGCTGCTCCAAAGGGGCGTGACCAGCAGCTGCTCCAAAGGGGCGTGACCAGCAGCTGCTCCAACGGGGCGCGGTCAGCAGCAGCTCCAAAGGGGCGCGGTCAGCAGCAGCTCCAAAGGGGCGCGGTCAGCAGCAGCTCGGTAACATTTAAAGGGCCAGGCCCAGAATCAGCACTTTAGTAACAGGGCTGAAATAGTAGAGTAAGGCATGCTACAATGGGTGATCTGATTGGTATTATGAGCAAAACACTTCAGAGAATTGTTTTTATAAATATGGCCCTATATATATAGCACAATATTCAATTTAGATAGCTGCTGATTGAAAACAATTGGCCAACTTTTATTCACGTATTAAATCACACCTGATAATAATCTCAACACCCTTATGTTGTCACTTTGCAGGAGGCTTCCATCAGCGTCTGGCTCCAGTTCAGTGACGACACTGCCTCCCTCCTCTCTTCCTTCTGGGACCTTCCCTTTTTCTTGCATCTCTCCTCATTGGCTGAGACTGTAGTTGTGGTGACACCCATTCCCAGCCAACGCATCTTTGCCAAGGGTGATGGAGGCGGGCCTTTACTGCGTGCAGAACTTTTGGTCACTACCTGCACTGACCAACCAATCACCTCCAAGTCTATCAGTGAAGGGGAAGGGGATTGGATGGACAGCGGAAGAGGGGGAACCAGGAGGCTGGCTGGAGGATCGGGTTGGATAAGAGTCAACCTAGACCACGGCTTCTTACTGCCTGATGGGGAAAGGGATGAGGAAGGCGATACGTTCGGGCTTCACATTACAGACACGCTGGTTGAGTCGGACAGCGACATCTATGCAGCAAACTTTGACGGGGACGAAAGTGAAAATGTTAGCAGTGACTACTATAATGTGACTAAGATCAATGTTAAGAGACCTGATAACAACTGGAATGATGTGGGCAACAGAGGAATGGTCAGTCAGAATAATCTGGAAAGAGCTGTGCTCATGCCAATCCTGGAGGAGGGTGTTGTGTACTTCTCCCCTAGCAAGGAGAAAGAAGAAGAGGGAGAGGAAGGGCAGGGAGGGGGAGAGGAAGGGCAGGGAGAGGGAGAGGAAGGGCAGGGAGGGGGAGAGGAAGGTCAGGGAGAGGGAGAGGAAGGGCAGGGAGGGGGAGAGGAAGGGCAGGGAGAGGGAGAGGAAGGGCAGGGAGGGGGAGACGAAGGGCAGGGAGAGGGAGAGGAAGGGCAGGGAGGAGGAGAGGAAGGGCAGGGAGAGGGAGAGGAAGGGCAGGGAGGGGGAGAGGAAGGGCAGGGAGAGGGAGAGGAAGGGCAGGGAGGGGGAGAGGAAGGGCAGGGAGGAGGAGAGGAAGGGCAGGGAGAGGGAGAGGAAGGGCAGGGAGAGGGAGAGGAAGGGCAGGGAGAGGGAGAGGAAGGGCAGGGAGAGGGAGAGGAAGGGCAGGGAGAGGAAGGGCAGGGAGGGGGAGAGCTGGAGCTGGGTGTGGGGGCTGTCCTCTCTCTGCTCTGTCTCTCTGCTGTCCTGTGCCTGGCTAACTGTCTGCCCTGCGCCCTGCAGGACAGAAGGAGCCCACTGATGGGGGAGAACAGGGAAGCAGGACTAGAGCGAGCCGCAGAGAAAGAAGAGGAAAAGGAGAGGGAAAAGATGGAAGTAGAGAACAGCAAAAAAGATGAGAGAAATAAGACAGAAGGTGAATATAGGATAGAGCAACATGATATGAACAGTACAGATGATATGAAAGAAGTAGAGATCATTTGCTGATAGACAGTATGTGCAGGTATTCACAAGGACCATGAAGCAAGCTGCTGTGTAACAGCGTGCTTTCACCTTGATAGAACAATCACTAGGAATGCATCAATGTAACATTCTGAGCCGATACTGATGTTTTTGTCATTGTTGTTTATTTAGTTATATTACTGTTAATTATCACTTTCTGTGTCAGGAATACAAACATACACTGAATCAATACTCTGTAGACGGTTTGTGATCTCTCTGCTCTGCATGTATTTGTTACCCGCAGTGGAAAGCTCACATAACCTGTTTGAGCCTTTGTTCAGGCTGTTGGCCAACTCATGGAAACCAGAACCAAGATCACATCGAAAACAAAACTACTGGATCATTTAGCATCCTACAAATCTGGGCCGGGTGGTATGTCCTTAATGTATGCAGTGTAAATAAAGCTGATTAAAGAGTCTGTGACGTCACTCATAGCTTCCTTCGGAGCACATAAGCAGACGAGGACAAAGAGGAGCCAAGGTAGGCCTGGCTGCCATCGAGTTTGAAGCTACCAAACTAGCTGAGGCTAACAAGCTAGGCTAACATGCTCAGCATCGCTGCCCTGCATTGCTAGCTTAGCCTGCGTATGTTGCTCCCATAGCATGTTGATTTAGGTAAGTAAATATAATACAGCAAAACTTCATATAATTGCTGATAAGAAAAGACTTTTTGATTTTCAACTGCTATAGGTTTAAACAATTGAATCAAGCAAGGGTGCATTTATATTTTTACATGACTTTAATTTATGTTTATTTGGTACTTGATGGTATTTAATATGATTGCATCAAAGACGCACTGAACCTTGATTATGTTTCTAGGCCTATTTAGTAATTTTTTTGGTAATGATCAACGATTCAAAAATACTTTTTGTCACTGATACAGATGATAACAGTCTGTTGGTTTATTGAGTGTGAAAATATTAAAAGCATATTTAACCTGTTAAGCCCGGAGCCTGTTTTTCTCGAAAATTACATGCCCAGAACAAATGACTAAATCTTCCCTTCTAAAAGGGGTACATTCATAATCTTTTCTCTCAAAGCAATGATACACCTGTGAATTGGCTGTAGAAATGTCAGAATCAATATAGATGTTTTTACTTTAAAGTAAATTCCGATTCAACACAGTAAAACAATTTAAATGATAGTTTCCGTCTAAAAAAGAAACATGACTTATAGTGAAAACCAGCATTGAATGATGGGATAGCAGCCAAAAACCTCTAGGAATCCAAACTATAACATATAATAAGTACCCTGTATCAAGATTGATACAAAACAAGTTAATTTTGACCTTTTTAGAGAGATTTCGAAAAGAAAACCCACCTCTGGAACCCATTAGCGTAGCTTGCTAGCACCAGAAGCTAACGACAACGATCTCCGGTACCGGTGCGCTCTCTCTCGCGCGCACGCACACAAAATGGCTCGTTCCACACACACACAGAGCCGAGCTTGAATGAAACACAGAGACCCAGACGTACTTGTACTGTAGCATATTATTTTCGAATCAATACGTTTTCAAATTATGATTTATTTTGTTGTCATAACAATTGTTCCTCCTTGTCTCTTGCCCCCCCTGTCACGCATAGGCAAGCATGAACTGGTGTTTAACAGCGTGTGAACAAGCTATATTCTTAAAGCAATTAGTATGACGAGCAACCTGCTTGAAAAAGCTATGTTGAGCCTCAAATCTCATCGTCCACAGTGCAATTAGAGGTCCGAAGCAACGAATCATTTGCGGATAGTGCTCTAAATAGTGATGTTTTGGTATGAGCTTTACATGTGGAAAGAGTTCAAGATAGCGCTGTCTATGATCATAGATCTTGGCTTCAAGATAAGCAATGGTCTCATCTGTGTGAACAGGGGCCACAACCAGCTCAACTATGTCCTTAAGATCCAGAATCACCTGCCACGCTGGTTCATCTTCTGGTAGAATTGGCCGAACCACAAAGGGAAGCAATCTTAGCAAGGTCCAATTTTCATGTGCATGCCACCTATTGTGTTTCTAGATGTGAAAGAGTGTGGTATGGCATGGGGGCGATTGGTTCTGTCCCCCCATTTGTACGTAAATGTCTGGATCAATGTGTTAAGGCCATCAAGAGTGAAGTATTTTTTGGAGATCAATAAACTAATGCAGCGTGCAAGTTCGACTGGAACAACACCCTCGAAGAGGTTATGCACAATGTCAGGAGGATAACCGGTGCTAACGTGAAAATGGGAAAGGTGCTCTGTTAAAACACACAGTTTTTTAGCGTAAATAGTTGCATTCTCTTGAGCAGACTGGACATGAATATCATAGATGTCTCTTGTTCTAAGTTGGAAAGCACCTGACTTGACATCCTTAGTCTGATATTCTGATTTAACTCCAGTACAAAACCTGCATACTGACCCAGCAGAAACACTCTCAACAAATCCACCTATCCCTGGGGCTCCAAGATTGTCAGCTATTACACACTGGACAGAACCTTTAACAAGCTAACTATCAGTGTTGGGCAAGTTACTTTTAAGTTACTTGATTATATTTTGTAGTGTTCTGAATCTTCTAGAAGTATGTCTTTAGCATCTGAATAGAGCATCACAATGTGTCTACAATGTACCTCTGACCACACCCCAAACTAATGGCACACACATTTCAGAGTATTGTTTTGTTATTAATGCTTAGTAAACAGTTTTAAGAAGCCATGGTATTAAATCTAACTAACTGTGAATTTATTTTTAAAAAATGTGAGGAACGTCCGGTGGCTGCAGAATCACCCCCCGGTGGCACCAGCAGTGAAACCTGGACCAGCACCACTGAGGAGTCCTTCCACTTTGATGCTGAGCCCTGCACTCCCCTGGCATAATCCACCATTCATGATCTGTATCCACAGACTCTGTTGGCCCAACTGCTGAACTATCTGACTGACCGCTTGTACTGACGACTTTGGCTTTAAAGTATTTTAATGTATGTCCCTTGTGTTTCCTATTTTTGTGTGTGTTGAATGTACTGTGAATGTTAGTTTTAAATGTGCATCCTAGAAACATACACGGAACTGTTTCATCATGCATGAGATGTCCATCGATGTGTTGAAAAAAATATCTTTCTGTTGCTAGTTCTCTTTAAGAGCACACATGACACTGGAATGTAGGTACTTCTACTGGCTTTGAAGTTTGCTGTTTAGCTGACTCGTAGTAGCTTACTCCATGTATCAAATGTACACAGACAATCTGTGTATGGACATGGATAGCGATAACTGCCCCTAAAATGATAACTATAGGTTACTTACGTAACCCCAGTCTCAGAGTAACATGAAGTGAGATGTCTCACTATGGGATGCGCCTCATCGCGGAGCAAACAGAAGCATCAATCTCATTACGCCAATCCTGATTGGCTGGTGATCTTGACGTCAACGTCAGGGGAAATCACCCCCTATAAGTAGCTTGCGCCACAACGCATGCATCATTCAAAATAAGCACCTCTTCTCGCTTCACCATAGCAAGGAGGGCCGTCTGGTGAGACATCTCACTTCATGTTACTCTGAGGCCTGGGGTTACGTAAGGAAACTATAGTTCTCATTCATAACACTCCGTTCGATGTCTCACTATGGGAAACTGTAGCTCCCGTATTGCCAGACGAGCTTATCTCGAAAATCACCAAACCAACCAGAACTCAACAGGTAGAGCTCTGACTCAACCAGGTGCCCAGCACTGCTTGAGTCACACCGGGAGCAGAAGGCCCAGCCTGTTAAGAGGCGGACAAAAGTGAGCGGCGAGGACCAGCTCGCCGCTGCACCAATGTCTTGGATGGGAGACAGGATGCAGCCAGACCCTGAGTCGAAAGAGCTCGCGGACCCGAGGGTGCCTGCGAACTCTGACTCATATGGGCCCCAAAGCAATTGCTTCCACAAGACAGTGGGAGAGCCGTTGCTTAGTAACAGGCGTGCCCTTATAAGGGTTAGCCCAGGACACCAGGAGTTGGTCATTATGACAAGCACCCCTGATCTGTCCATACAGGTGCGTAAGCACGAACTGGACACAGTAAATCCAGCTGCTGTTCCCCGGAGGGACCCAGCGGCGGAGTAAATGCCTCAATGTCCATTGGGGTACATGACCCATGAGCCCCATTAACCGCAGGCATGTTCTGAAGAGAACACGTTTGCGCAGCTGGAATTGAGCGAGACAAGCTCTGAAAGCTTTCACTCTTTCCGCTGACAAGCGAGCTGAAAAGGGCACAGAGTTCAGGCGTAATCCCAGGAAGAGTATAGTCTGTGCGGGGCACAACATGCTCTTCTCTGTGTTTATTATGAAACCCAGGTTGAGCAGGTGCTTTACGAGGACATTTGTCTGCGTAACAGCCTCCTGCTCTGACTGTGCGAGAAGCAGCCAGTCGTCCAGGTAGGTCGCCATGCGAATACCCTGTTGTCTTAACGGGGCTATCGCGGCTTCCGTACATCGTACAAACACTCTTGGACTGAGAGACAGGCCGAAGGGAAGTACTCTGTATTCGTAACAGATCCCCTGAAATGCGAACCTCAGATATTTCCTGTGTGGATAATATACTAGGATGTGGAAATACGCATCTTTCAGGTCGACTGATGTAAACCAGTCATCTTGTCGCACGAGACGCAGCAGAGATGTGTGAGTGAGCATTCTGAATTTGTATCTTTTTAGATATCTGTTCAGAACCCTCAAATCCAGTATTGACCGAATTCCGTTCCCTCCTCGTTTGGGAACGAGGAAATACTTGGAATAAAAGCCAATCTGACTCTGCTCGGCAGGTACAATAGATATAGCCCTCTTTTCTAGAAGTGAGAGGATCTCTCTCTCTAGAATATGGGCTGACTCTCCCCGGGCTTGTGAATACAAAATGCCCGAGAAACGAGGGGGGGTGACAGAGAATTGGAGTCTGTAACCCCGTGTTACTGTCTTGAAAACCCAATCAGATGTTGTGAGCATCTTCCACTGTGTGCTCCTTAGAGCCAGCGGAGATGTCACATCTCTTACCCTCTGAGACTCTATTTGTTGTGTTATGGGGCCCTCTAGTGTCTGAACACGGTGGTACCCCATTTCAACAATCCCCACCGTCACCGTCTTCACGGCCCCAACCGACACTGCGCATGCACGTGGCGGTGGCTTCACGGACCCGTCAATAATCCGCCTCTTGAGAGATGCCGTAGCTGCTCTCAAAAGGGGAAGGATTGGCGGGCTGTCCTTTACAGCTCTAGCCGGCACTGTGCATGCGCGTGGCGGTGGAGCCTTCACGACCCCAGCCGGCACTGCGCATGCGCGTGACGGTAGTGCCCTTAAAGCCCCAACCGGCACTGCGCATGCGCGTGGCGGTGGTGCCTTCACAGACCCGTTTATTATCCGCCTTTTGAGAGAGGCCGTAGCTGCTCTCAGAAGGGGATTTATAGTTAACGGACTGTTTATTGTTTTTCTTTTCATTTTTTTGAGCTGCGCCCTTGGTCGAAGCCTGGATGCGTCAGCGGAAAATGGTTTATTTAAACAACAAAGACGTGACATGTGTTTTATGCGGACTTGAGGATGACGTTGAGGCATCTCTCGAAGCAGCGGGAACACGTTTCGAGCTGGGGAAAGAACTTCCAGCTCTGTCACAGAGGGGAAAAGGAGGGGCTGTCATGCCGCTCGCTTCTTCCTCCTCGACTGCTGGCCGAAATTCTGGGTTGGTTGCGCCTGGGCTGCAGCCGGAACTGGAGATTTTCTAGGCCAACTCGCCCTCGTCTCCTGCCTGGGCTGGGGACTCGGGGTGGGCTGCGATCTCTGCTGACCTGGTACTTTAAACCTAGCAGGGTTCGGAGCAGCTTGGGCTAGGGCCGCTGTTGCGAAGGCAGCGGCTGGACCCTTCGAGGGAGACAGAGGTGGAGGGCCTCGTCTTCCTTCTTCTTCGACTTGCACCTCCTCTGCATGGAAGCGAGAGCGGAGCCGAAAATCCCCTCGGGAACGATGGGCATATCAAGCACATCTTCCTTTTCCCGGTCCGGGAGGTTGGTGAGGTTGAGCCATCTAGCTCTTTCCTGCACCACCATGATCCCCATTACCGTGCCCGTGGCCTGGACGGCGCAGCGTTGGACACGGAGACAAATGTCTGTGAACGCGGCTATCTCGTCCAGAGTGGCCGGTCCAGAATTGCTCGACAGATCCTCACAGAGCTCCGCTTGGTACGCGGTTAGCATCGAGGAAACGTTCAGAGCCCTGGCGGACAATGCTGCGGCTCTGTAGGCCCTTTCAGTCATGGTCGACTGGAATCGGTAAGCCTTCGCTGGCAGTGTGGGGTTCCTGCTTGGTGACGGGCCCATCCTCGGTAGGAGGTGGGTTGCCACCAGCGGTTCCATAGGCGGTATGCGGAGCAGGCCGAGCCTCTCCATACCGTCACAGTCAAGGGAGGAGGAACCCTGGATTGGGGCCTTGTTGCTAAAGGGCCGGTCTCTCCACGAGACCGACACCTCATCCAACATCTCCGGGAAGACCGGAAGGAGTTGCCTCTTCGTCCTCGTTGTTTGGGAAAAATGTTTTCCCTCGTAACGGGACCTGGAGGTCTCCTTGGCCATTTCGGGCCATGGGGTGTCTAGCCTGACACACGGCTTGCAGGTCCATGCTTAGACAGGGCGAAGCTGGTGTGCTATCGCCCGGGAGAGCAGCCATCGCTCCCGGCTTTGCAGCCTGAGCTGGTGACACGAAGATGTCCTCTTCTTGCTCGTCCGAATCAGACAGGAGGAACTCAGAGGCATCCTCTTCGTCCTCCATGTAATCCAATTCTAGGACATCCTCCGCGGGTGAAACCATGGTGAGGTCCAGCCGGGAGCCCCAGCTTGGTATAGCGTGGGGCCCCGTTCCCGCGTCTTTTGCCGCCACCGGGTCCCGGCCTGATATGGCGCGGGAATCCGGTTCCGCGGCTGCCGCTGTTGATGAGCCCCAGACCGTAATGGTGAGGGACTCAGTCTCTGCGGCGGACGCCCCCGCGTCTTGATTGCCAGCCGGCCAATCAATGGACATGAGGGGATCCTGTCCCGACAGGCTAGCTTGTCGTGCTAACCGTCGGCGGAGGCTCTTCATGGTGAGGTGGGCACAATGCCCGCACGAGCCGGGGTTGTCAATAGCCTTCTGGGCGTGTTCCAGCCCGAGGCAGGACGAGCAGACCTGGTGTGAGTCTGTGCCTGATATCTTCAACCCGCAGCCGCAGAGTCGAGCCTCCGAGTCCCTGACTCCTCTGGTGTGAGGGAGAGAGGCGTCCATCTCGTTCGCCGCGAGGCGTGGAGAGGACCCGCTCTTAACAGGTACGTCGAGAAAAAAGTGTTACCAATCTGTCTTTAATCCGGAGAAAAAAGGGCAGTGTGGGTCTTTTTTCTCAAAGAATATTACCTGGTGTGGTAATATTCTTTTAATCCTTTTCTCCTCCGTGAGAAGAGAAAAGAAAAAACTTCCTCGCTACCGTGGTGTCGGCAGTGAGGGAAAAACACAAGCTAGCAACGGGTGTGTTGCTAACTTGAAAGTAAAAATCGTACCTTAATTCCAGAGGAAGAACGGCGAGGTTGACTATAATACTAACTGGTGTGTTAGTACCATACTCTTCTGCAAGGCAGAATAGGGTAGCCGGCTAACGCCCGTCGACCGAAATTAGCTTTTGGTTCAGTCTGTGGACTGTTAAGCTAGCCCTGCTACTATTAGAGATGTGCTCTGAAGCGAGAAGAGGTGTTTGAATGACGCATGCGTCGTGGCGCAGGCTACTTATAGGGGGTGATTTCCCCTGACGTTGACGTCAAGATCACCAGCCAATCAGGATTGGCGTAATGAGATTGATGCTTCTGTTTGCTCCGCGATGAGGCGCATCCCATAGTGAGACATCGAACGGAGTGTTATGAATGAGAACTGCGATAACTGCCACTAAAATGATAACTGCGATAACTGCCCCTAAAATGCCCAAATGTTGTAACAACAAATACCTGCTAGCTAGTTCCAAACTGCAGACTTTACACTGCCACATTCATAATCTGAAAATAAGAATAAAGACAACTATAGAATGCAATTCCTGAAGAAATTGCTAGTGGGAATGCTTTATGCTGAAAAGCTGACGCTAAACTGCTATTCTGAAATGTAATGTGTAAGAAGAAAGTGAAGAATTTAGATTGAAATGATACATGAACACTGGGGGCTTGAATGTGTGATGAGAGAAGAAAAGAAAGTAAAAAGGCTTGGAAAAGCAACAGAATATTTGAACTGCAAACTATTGAAATAACTTGATGGTGAATTATCTGTCGCCATGCCAACGGCATTTGATGACATCCCATAATACGCTTAGATGCGTTGATGGCTGCATCGTTACCAAACCTGTGAAGTTTTGGGCCATTTGGAGCATTTTCAATGAAGTTATGAGAAAACCGTGTTTCATGGTGAGCATTGTGTTGCCATGGCAACGGCATGTCCCCACAGCTGGACTGTTAGCACACATGTGCAGTTTGAGCACTTGAGAACATTTTCATAGGAGTTATAGCGACATCGTGTTTTATGGAGAGGGATGGAAACGGCATATGATGACACCCCATAATTGAGTAGAGCTGTTGAGGGCAGGACCATTAACCTCTATCTGAAGTCTGCTGCTCTGAGCATGTCAGCTGGAGTTATGACATCATCGTGTTCCATGACACAGGTGTTTATATGTGAGCTAACGAGGTGTCCAGAGATCAAAGGTTTCCATTGTTCTGAATGAGAGATGAACCTTACATGTGTGAGGAGCCCTCCACACCACTAGGCGTTCCGTGGTCTCTCTGTCTCTCTGTTACAGGATCCGGTGCTGTGGGGCCGGCAGTTGCCTGATGATGATGACACCTGCGGGATGAGCTACATCTGCTGAAAGAATCCGTGCCAGCCTCGGGGACCTGTTGCTGGCTCCGTTGAGTTTTTTGTTTGTTAAGAATAAACTATTGTTATATTCTTACCCCTCGTCTCGCCTCCCTGCTTTTTGTTACAGCCTTGGAGCCTGGTTGCAACATATGGGGGCTCGTTGCTTTGGACCTGGGAACGTTTGCTAAATAGATATCCGTTGTGGGGACGGATTTCGCATAGCTGTTGTGGCTGAGTGCAGTGGGGTTTTTGGCAGTAGCGTTACGGGGGTGAGTGTTTTGCAGTTTTGAATGTGCGGCAGCGAGTATGAGCACAGTCATGTTAGTTACCGTGGTTTCTGTCCCTGTTAGGTTTAGTACAGTCTTCCTTGGAGGTCGTAGGGGGGGCTGTTAGTGTGATGTGAAAGTGGTTAGAGCTATTAGCTCGGGAGCCCGCCGAGGCTGCAGATGGAGTTGCCGGTTTGCTGGTCAATTCGCCGAGCTTATGGTATTAAGTGCGTAAGTACCCGCCGTAATTAGCACCTGAAGACTAGTTGGGGAGTTTAGCTATTTTCTGTGAGGCAATTAGAGTGACAGGCCGCAGTATGCTGTGTAAGTTGCGTGAACGTGCCATTCTGGAGTCTATTTTTATAATACATTACAAGACTGATTCTTATTATTACATGTATGCTTATTGTGCTCATGAGATTGCTATGACTATAGAATCCCAGGTTCTGATGGGTTAGATACCAAGGAAGGAATAGTCAGAAGAAAGTAGCAGAAGCCAGATGCAGGCGCTGTAGGAACAGAGTTACTGAGGCTGGCCTTGGCCGCCTGGGTTAGCTCCGCGCCCACGCATAGCTGGAATCAGTATGACCAAGATTACACCTTTCTGTAGAAGCTTCCTCAAAACAATGACGTATGATGGTGCCAGAGTAGGGAGGGGCTTCCACAGGCCGGCCGAATGCTGATTGGAGGATCGTGTTGCCAAGAGACTCTATCTGAGTCTGTGCACCAACCAAAGAGAACCAAGTCTAAACCATGGTATTCAATTCAATTCAATTCAAAACCTTTATTTACCCAGGTAAAATCCCATTGAGATCAATGATCTCTTTTTCAAGGGAGACCTGCAGCAGTAGGTTCCACAAGAAGACATAAAAACATAAACAACAGAACAACAAAATGTACAGGGATTACAATTTACATATCTAACCACAGCATCTGAGTGAGTAGCATCCAACCGAGCTTGAAAAACATGTAGTGGTACTAGCTTGGTCATTTTCCATTCTTTTTGCAGACTGTTCCAAGTTAGTGGAGCTGCACATCTAAAAGCTGTCTTCCCTAAGACAGTCCTAGCACTTGGCACATTTAATAAAACCACAGCATGCGATCTCAGGCAATCAGTACTTTCAATTCGCAGAGAGATCAGAGAGTAGATATAAGATGGTAGTTTATCCAACATGGCTTTGTAAATGAAAAAGTGCCAGTGACTGAGCTCCGTACAGTAGGTGATGGCAGACCTGCCTTGGTATACAGGGTACAGTGATGCGTAAGTGCTTTACAATTTGTCAAAAATCTCAGAGCACTGTGATACGCAGCATCCAACTTGCTCAGGTAATTGGCAGGTGCATTCATATACAACAAATCACCATAGTCCAGCACAGGTCAAAAGGTCACAGAGCCTTTTCCTGGCCTCAAGCGAGAAACAGGACTTGTTCCTGTAGAAGAAACCTAGCCTAACCCTCAGCTTTTTAAGCAGGTTATTGACATGAAGTTTAAAAGTGAGACAATCATCAAGCCAGATACCAAGGTATTTGTAACAGGTAACCACTTCAATTTGTATTCCTTGCGTAGTTACAATATCCAAAGCAGTCTCCGGTGTATTTTTAGCTTTAGCTTTAGAAAAGAGCATTACCTTGGTTTTATCCACATTTAAAAGAAGCTTTAGTTCAGAGAGCTGAGCCTGAATAATGTTAAAAACAGCCTGTAACTTAACAGCAGCCTCGTTAATCGAGGGACCTGCACAGTACCTCACGGTATCGTCCGCATAAAAATGTAAGGTTGCTCCTTTGACATTTTCACCTACACTATTAATATAGATCGAGAAAAATAATATTTAGTCTTCTTTTGGCGAGCCCTGAGCTCTGTCAGCTTGCTGTTGATGGCTGCACCCAGCTGGCCCTTCGTTGTGTGCGGCCACTTCTTCATTGTTGCCTCTACAGAGAAAAGAAAAGGACATCATGAGATGACAGTGAAAAATGCTCCAAGTCTTCTACAGACTCCAAGCATTCCACTCCAAAGTGTTGCCAAACCACCCGGTGTAGTGAACACGAGCTCCCCTGTGAGTGTATTGGCAGATAAAGCCCAAAGCCTTTATTCAAACAGATGATCTATTTTATTAGTCATATAACATTCCTATTATTTTTTGAATGATCTGAAAAGTCAGTGCATTTACCAAATCTGTCTAAGAAGCTGCTAAGTTTACAAGTATTAGTTAGAATTATATAAAGTTTGGCTTTTCAAAATACTGTTTAAAAAAAGTGACATCACATGAACTTCACTTGTATACAAACACCAGAGATCATCAGCACAGGTTGTTCACCAGAAGAGCAGTAACATATGCATTGCAATCAAGAACAGTAATTAAAGACATGATATGGCACACACACAGTACACAGGGCTGGTCATGGATTAAGGGTGAAGATGCTGGTTATTTAACACTGCAGAGGAGAACGGTTAGTGTCATGGGGTTATTAACGACTACACTTTCTATAGCACAGAGGACGCCACAGTGAAGCACGCTAGCCCAGAACACGGGTTCTATTAGAAGAGAGATGTGATCGAGAAGTGAGCCATTGAACATGCAGTGATCACCCAGTGGGTGCTAATCCGTGCAGAAACCATTAACGGGTGTCCTCACCAGAGGTTGCGCTCAACTTTTTCGCTGCCCGTCATTTTGACGGGCAGGATCGTAACATTTCCGTCAAAATCCATTATTACCCGTCGGTCTGTACACAACTGGGGGGGGGGAGATGAGCACCGGTGCTATGCCGTGTTGTGCATGCCCACTGCACCTCGCGGGAGCATGCCACAGCGTATTGCATAAACTCCCAGACATTTCAATGATTCGTACGGCGTAGTTAGGTCTGGAGACGACATCAGGGCAGACCACCGGAGCCCTGCTGCGGGGACACGTTGGCGCTGTTCTGAGTTTGTTCTAATCCGTCAAAAATGACGGACTGCTTTCAGATTTTTCCGTCATTGTCAAAAGAATTCCGTCATAGACGGAATATATTCTCTGGTCCTCACTGACCTGATGCTGATCCTACCATTGACAGCTAATCAACAGTGAAACAGGGATGGTTAAAGTGTCAACTTGAGGCATCTCTATTCACTTTTATTTTCCTTTGTCCCTGGGTCCAGGGCTTCCAGCTGCTCCCCATCACCTCGCTCTGGCTTGCCACCTAAAGTCATATTTCATCATTATTACTTTGCAAATGAACAGCGGGTAATCCTGCTGATCTGCAGCAGCTAATGTTTACATACTAATGGCCACACTTTAGACTGGAGTGGTTGTCCAGGGACAAATGACACCCACACTTTAGGCTAGAGTGGTTGTCCAGGGACAAATGACACTCAAGGTTCCTTGGGGGTGTTCCAAATAGACCCATACACATTTGGTTTCCAATCATACACTCTGAGTTATGGGGGTCCTTGAAATGATACAGTTTGAGAACCACTGGGCTAGAGTCGAGTGTGGGACAATTGTAAAAAAAATTACTCGCAACAAATTGCAGAGCGAAAACAGAGAGTAGGAAAATAGTTCAGTTTTTCCATTCTGAGGTGAATCAGTTTAGAAAGAAAAACACGTGTGAACTGCCTTTCTTTATTAATGACAGGATTGATTTAAAGAGATGTTGAACAGTAGCTTTTTGTTTTTGCCGTTGAGGATGCTCTGAAGCAGGCTTCAAGGGGAGATGTGCCGAGGAGGAGAGTTCGCACCACTGCTGTGCCAGAGGTGGTGTGGATGGATGCCTTCCACGCATCTCTTCTGCAAAACACTCCTGACCCCTTCACCATTTCAATCTGAAAAATACATCACATATAAATGTCCCAGTGTTTAACAAAAAAGACGTGGATAGCTAGTGTGCTGTCTGAGCGTGCAGCAGCAACGCTCACATGGCCTGGGAACGTGTGGACCGTTATGCTGCAGTGTGAAGTATACATCCTTAGAACAAGAACAATGTTACTCACCTGCAATTGTTTGCAGATGTCTCCCCTAAGACCTCCACAGAGGTCTCTGCACACTTGTTAGAGAAGGAAGACAGTATGTTATCATTTATGAACAATTACAAATACAAACAGCAGGTGACTTGCCCTGATCAGCCCAACATCATAAACATCTCCTCCTCTGATTAAGTAACAAGTCAAATAAACTTTGATACGAATAAGAGGAACGTACTCGTCCAGCAAGCGAGGCAGCGTCCTCCTTCACGTGAGGAACATCGAGTGAGGGGTTGGACAGAAGGGAAGAATACAATCACACCAATTACCATCATCAGATCACCATAGCTGCAAGCAACGTGGATGCTGTGTGCATCTCAGCTGTAACACGGTCCATTGACAGCACATTCACAAACAGAAGAGTCCTATCCCATCGTATTAAACCAATATTAGAATACAATAATACTTACGCTTTATTATGAGGTCTTTCAAACGATCGTTTTCATTCTTAGGGCCAAGTTTGCATCCCTCAACTGCAGTGTTGGGCAAGTTACTTCCAAAATGTAATATATTACATATTACTTATAAATGTAATATATTACATATTACTTATTACTCTCTTTTGAAAGTAATAAGTTACATTACAAAATTACTGTCTCTGAAATGTAATGAGTTACACTACTTTAGTTACTTTTTTAGTTACTTTCACCAAAATAACCACAAAAGAATGGCTAGGTATTTTAAATGCTAAAATGTAGTTTAGTGCAGCTCATTATACATCCAGTGAAGGGCGATGTGGGATAGCAGCATAACAACTGTGTAGGCCCTTAAGGCTACTAACAACTTGTATTACACGGGTTAGTTGAATACTCGATTCTGATTGTAACTTCTTAACACGTGACACGTTGTTAATACAGTACAGACCACTGTCAAGGACTCTAATGAAGGTTGCTAAGGAGGATCCAGAAAGAGAAAGGAAAAGAGGTTAAAAGACGGATTGCTGGACGTCAGATAAATCACCAGAAGAAGGCAGACAGGAAGTAAACACTAACAGGACACGGAATGGGCTCTGTAGTGTGTTTAGTATATGGCCGTGTGCAGGCCCGGTTCCAGAACAACATGACTCAGGGTGCCTCTGAGGTTACAGGGGGGCAGCAATAGTGGCCGGCAACAGCAATGAGAAATAGCATTGATGGTCCCAATGAACAGATTATGGCCTTTGTTATGTTTTGAAACCAAGCAAGTGAGAACATTTCAAGTGAGTTAAAAGTGCAATCCTGAAATATCTCATATACTCCAAAGTGGACTGTGGCAAAGAAAAGCACAACAGCTTCAAAGCTACTGATAAAACAAAAGAGAACATTTTGTAAATCAAGGCACATATGATTTGAACCAGCTCATGGTTTGAAATGGCAAACATTGAAAAGCAAAAGTATTATTAAAACCATGTACTAAACATCACCTTGGTCCCATCATGTACTCTGGGAAGAGAATATTTACTGTGCTTGAAAACTGGATCACATCATCATCATGTGAGGTGACTTTGTGACCTGGAGAACATTTCAGCTGCAACATCAGCTCGTTGATAAGCTTGGGATATGAGATCTTTTTGTAGCCATTCGTGGTGAAGGCATCTGTGCTATTGTATGCATTATACAGGCATGGCAGAATATGGCACTATTTTCACATGAATATTCCATTGTCTATTTGTATACCACGAGCTGCAAAATGACCGCCTAACCCCACTGTACAGGCGGGTACTTGTTTAGATATACCTGGGCAGGCTCTGTTTTGCCGTGGTATCCTGGCACCTGCGGGCCGCAGAGGGGCGGCGTAGTTTCGGGCAACGAAGAGTGCTGCTCCGGGGTTGAGGGCGGCGAGTCAGGCGGGAGTAAGCTAGTGTCCACAACGGAGGGTCACGTGATGTCCCCATCTGACCCATTGCTACGGTCTGCAGTAGATGCAGTGTTGCTGGCGTTTAGTGATGGCTGCTTTAACCATTTTCGTATAAATGATTATCCACAGATGTGTGTCACTGCTGTGGAAGCACTTTGGAAATGATGCACGCGCAGCGGAGCAGGTCACTCGCACCTGACACAATTTGTTGTTAGTATTTTTCGCTCCGTTCTCTTTTTTGAATAGAGGGTGCACAACATTCAACTGCCCGAAGATCCCGACGCGAAGCCTGAAGGGTAAACACCAGGTTTACTAATCTACTACCCGCACAATTTGTCTGGTGTCGGAATGTCTCGCTATGTTAGTTAGTACATTAGCCGCGTTCACACTGCGGTACTTTTCCCACAAAGGTTCATGCGAACTTAGTTCATGCTCGCGTTCACACCAAAAAGAGCCGGTACTAAAAGTAGTTCATGCGAACCTTTTTACCCCCTTGGCTCTTTTTTGAGAAAAGAGCTATATTCCTGATTGGCTGGGCGAATTGCAAACCACGTCCCGTAAAACTCCCAAAAAGTTTTGTGAAGCCGCCATTTTATTATCCTCCCAGCATAATAACTTATTAACTCCCAGCAGCTTCTAGATGTAAGTTGCAAAAAATGGCTAAAATATTCAAATGTCTAAGTCAGTGCTGCCTTGAATTGTTTTTTTGTGTCCTACAGAGTGTTTGTTAGTGACGAGTCTCCCTGTCTCTCTAGCTCTTTAATAAACAGATAATTCATTTTCAGGTGGGTTGCCAAGTTCAGCCAGTAAGGAGAGATTACCCGTTTATCGGGGGAGACTCTGTTACTGACCAACACTCAATAGCAACTGTTACTATCAGAATAGAGAGCTAGTTTACACACACATCACTTGCTATACTGTTATCAATTATTAAACCATGGGCCAGACCAGGAATCTTAATCTAGTCTGATTGGGTAGAAGGATATGACTATTTAGACATTAGTTTTGATGTAAGGTTTAAGCAATAGGAACCTTGTGATGTACTAGTCAAACTGTTGAGACATATTTTGTGCACTTAGAAACTAATAATCCAGCAATGGCGCCTATTGACTTCATTGTAGGGCGAAACAGTTCTAAAAGTCTCTTTTAAAGCTGATTCTTAATATGAATATCTTCACAAAAAAGGTTTTTTTAAAGGAAAAAAATGAAAACTTCCTATTGATATTTTAAAAGCTGGATCCGTGTTGCCAGTCCGGGTCGTCTTCCTTTCTCGACAGCAAATGATAAAATAAACATTAGGTTGATATTTGAAAATATGGTAATTAAAAAAGGCATCACAGGGTTTTGTTTGTTTGTAGCCTTTATGTAACCAGGTGAAAGCCCCTTGAGATCAAAAGATCTCTTTTTCAAGCCGACCTGCTTGTGATGTTATATATTGTGAAAATGTGCTTTGTTTGCGTTCGTTTATGTGCTAAAAGGATGGCTCAGAGCTGTTTGGCCGAACAATGGAATTCAATGAGTAGCTATTTTAGTTATTTATAAGCAATGGAGCAATCACCAGCTTACTAGTTACGTTATCTCAAGTTAATTACACAGCCCAAACACCTACCAAGTGTCCTATTGCTTTAATCCAGGTGGTTGCCTAGCATCCGGAAGAGTACATGTGTTTGATGCAGTCTTGCACTGAGATTGCTAATCCACTGTTTGAAATTCACAGATGAACCAACCAGCTGTCCCAAGCTCTCCACCTGAGGAGCCGGTAGAGGGACGGCTACAGGACAGTCCGACATCAGACCAGATCCCATCGAAGGAGCAAGTGGAATTACTGCTTCTGGCATTACAACTCAAACATGGAATAACACACAGAGCTTTAGAGGACGTTAGAAACGTATTAACTTTAGTGGTGGTTCTTCAGTTAGCGGGTCCAAGTACATGTTCTACAAGTCCTTTGATACAGTTAAAGACGTATTGGAAGTACACTATGGGTGCAAAATCTGCAACCTGAGCATGGAGGAATCTCCTGACACCGTCAAGTGCCCAGTCTGTGACCAGGTCATCTCAAAAGTAGATGCACAACAAGATCAATGCTTTTTATACCTGCCTCTAAAAAGTCAAATACGAAAACTGCTACAGGACCATCACTTAGGGAAACATTTAGCACAGCGGTTTGAGGAGAAGGACCTCTCCATCATCAAAGATGTGTACTATCACCGCTTGCTTCACCAGACAGCATATCGCTGGCTTTCAGCTGTGATGTCGGCCAGTGCACAAATCAACTAAAAGCAGCTTGTGGCCAATTCTTTGGACTATAAACAAACTGCCAGTACATCTTCGTGGAAAGCATGTGATGGTCTGTGGGCTGTGGTTGGGTCCAAACAAACCCAATATGAATACTTACATGAAACCATGTGTTGATGAATGCATTGATTTCTATGAAAATGGTCTTGCATGGAAAAGTGATAGTGGGAAAGTGGTCTCAAGTAAAGTACTTGCTCTTTTCTTGGTGGCAGATTCAGTTGCTCGACCACTTGTTCAGAACTTTAAGCAATTGAATGGAGAGTTTGGACGCTCTCTTTGCATGCAGAAAGGGACTGCTGTGTGAAAGGCAGGGGGCGTGTAAGGTCATATCCCTATGGAGGTGCAGAGTTGAGGAACCCCTCTCAAACCGAGGGTTTGGTAGAACAGGCTCTCTTGGGAAAGCCCACACATGGAGTGAAAGGGCCTAGTATTTGATCTTGTCTCCCCTATTCTGACATAATTGACGGCTGTGTTCCAGGTGATATGCACAGTGTGGTTAGGCTTCTAGGTGTAACTAGAAGCCTAACCACACTGTGGTTTCATTCAGAACACTTTCACTCTCCTTGGTACCTAGGACGCTCAATAGGACAGGTAGATGAGATGTTAACTTCAATTAAACCCCCTGTAATGTTTCCCGTAGTATGTAAGTAGTAAGTATGGTTATTATAGTTCAACATTTTTGCATTTTGTTTTGTTTTGACTTTGCTTAAATTTGCTCAATTATTTTACATGTATGTGTTTTATTTGATATAATGCAGTATGTTCGTTGGGGTGAGATTCAAAATGTTCAGGGAAAAGTATTGTGTAAACATCATACAATTTTAACCCATTAAGCCCCGAGGCCCATTCTACAAATGTCTTTAAATCCTAAGTTTTCTGAAACAAAACTGTTGCTATATCAGTGGTTCTCAAACGTTTTAATTTCAAGGACCCCCACAATTGTATATATTTGGCCACCGACCCCATCTCAAAACATTTTGTTCCAGGGACCCCCAGAACCAAAGATTTGAGTTAATAGCACGGCATGAAGTGATGCGATATGAGCTGCATGTCTGCTATCTTTGAATAGCTAATGTATAAAATATGGCTGAAAATGACAAAGATGCTTTCCTGGCTTTAATGGGTTAAAATGACCCTGCAAAAAGAAAATGGAAACTAGATGTCATCTCCCCCCAAAGTGTTATCCGTACCAAATAGGACATTTTCTCCATGATGTTTGTTTTTCGTTTGTGTACTTGCAGCCATGTTTATTTCAGTTAACTAATCAGTTTGTCTTTTTATTTTAGTTGTATTTTGTTAGTTTCAGTTGGCTATAATGACCTTGGAGCAATGTGTTTATACTGTTCATTTAAGGGTATTATGAGTGACATAGGATTGAAAACATTTCATTTGGTACAGTACATGTAATACTACCTTTTAGTGAATGTGATTAATGTCAGTGACTCAAACTAAACATGTTGCTTCATACAATAAAACATACCGTCATCAAACAATATTGTCTTTATACATTGAATTGTCTCGGGCAATCCGTAAACCTCAGTCTGCATTGAATGGAAATAAGTACAATGATTAATTCATGTAGTTATATAGAACTTTGGAATACTATGCACATTACCACATTACCTTTCAAAGACCTATATGTAGGCATTCTGTATGACATATATGCAAAAATACAGATATATGAGCTATATATGAGGCATTATGCAGGAGATATATGCAAATATACGAACCTGACTTTGGCATATATGTGGAAATATATGAGCTATATAAGACACACATCTCCTATTAATCCACATATATGCACATATATGAACATATATGAACCTGAATATGACATATATGCAACATATATTCTGCATATATCTGCCATATATTGGCATATATGTTCATATACTTTCTTTCCGTGTGGGACCACTGGCTCAGATAATGAAAAACAACAACATAAGTTACCATAGCTATGCGGATGACACACAAATGTACGTAACAATTTCACCAGGAGACGATGCTCCAATTCAAACACTGAGTAAGTGCATTGAACAAATCAATGACTGGATGTGTCAGAACTTTCTCCAATTAAACAAAGATAAAACTGAGGTAATGGTTTTTGGAGCCAAGGCAGAACGTTTAAAAGTTAGCGCTGAGCTTCAGTCTGCAATGTTCAAACCAACAGATAAAGTCAGAAATCTAGGTGTAGTCATGGACTCTGACCTGAGTTTCAACAGTCACATTAGAAAAGTTACTAAATCAGCCTACTATCACCTCAAGAACATATCTAGGATTAAAAGACTAATGTCACAGCAGGATTTGGAAAAACTTGTCCATGCTTTTATCTTCAGTAGACTCGACTACTGCAATGGTGTCTTCACAGGTCTCACTAAAAAATCTATTAGAAAGCTGCAGCTGATTCAGAACGCCGCTGCTCGAGTCCTCACTAACACTAAGAAAGTGGATCACATCACTCCTGTTCTGAAGTCTTTACACTGGCTTCCTGTGTGTCAAAGAATATAATTCAAAAATACTGCTGCTGGTTTATAAAGCACTGAATGGTTTAGGCCCAAAATACATTTCTGAACTCCTGCTAAATGATGAACCATCCAGATCTCTCAGGTCTTCAGGGACTGGTCAGCTTTCTGTCCCCAGAGTCAGAACTAAACATGGAGAAGCAGCGTTCAGTTATTATGCTCCAAATATCTGGAACAAACTCCCAGAAACCTGCAGGTCCACTGCAACTCTGACTACTTTTAAATCCAGCAAGAAGACTTTTCTTTTTGCCGCTGCTTTTAATTTAACTATTCATACTTGCACTGTAACTTTTATCCATGTATTTTTTCTTTTTATGTTTATTTTATTAGCTTTTCTTTTTAATGACTAATAATAATCATAATTTTAAATGCCATTTTCTTAATGTCTTTCGTTTTTTGTAAAGCACTTTGAATTGCCTTGTGTTGAAAAGTGCTATATAAATAAACTTGCCTTGCCTTGATGTTTAGACAGGATGTCATTTGTACATAAAAACTCCTTTACCTGTTCACTCACTAAGCGTTCAAGAACCTTAGCCAGAACTGACAATTTAGAGATGGGTCTATAATTGTTTAATAAGGTGGCCTCCCCTCCTTTTAGCAAAGTCAGGACATACGCTGACTTCCATACTTTTGGAATTGTGTTAGTGCTGAGGGAGAGGTTAAAAAGAGTAGTAAGAGGTGGAGCAATACAATCTGCAGCTATCTTTAAAAAGAAAGGTTCTAAGTTGTCCGGGCCAGCCGGTTTCTTAGGATCTAGCTTGGTTAAGACTTCACGAACAACATCAACAGTAAAAGGAGTAAAACTGAAAGGGCTTTCCAAACCACATTGTTCTGTGTCACCGACTGTAGTGTTTACAGAAGCAGAATTAGAAACAAAATGAAACAGAGAGCCACAGGACACAAAAAGCTCATTAAAACAATTGAGCATAGTGGCCCTGTCCGATATAGAGCCAGATGCTGTGGTGAGGCACGGAGGTAGCTCATTACGGATATCACCGGTGGATATCGATTTTATGGCTTTCCAGAATTTCCTAGGGTTGTTCAGATTCTTTGTGGTAACTGACAGATAGTACTTTGATTTAGCACTTTTGATATGTGAACTGAAACTATTTCTTAGCTGCCTAAAATGCAGCCATTCTACCTCTGAGCCTGATCTCCTAGCCTTTGCCCAGGCCTTGTTTCTCTCATGAAGGAGACAGGACAGCTCAGCAGAAAACCAAGGATTGTCTTGTCCCTTTACTCTAAATGTACGCATGTCTATCAATGATCTCCATAAAACCAAGATAAAAATAAGACCATGCAGTTTCAACATCAGCACACAGATCGATTTTACCCCAATCAAAATCAAACAGATCATGCACAAAACCCTGCTCCACAAAATGTTTTATGTCTCTCTTGATGATAATGCGAGGTTTAACCTTTTGGACCTTAGTGTCCCTAATTGTGGCTACAACACAGTGATCACTCAGATCATTTGCAAATACTCCCACAGATGAATATTTACAGGGAGCATTAGTTAGAATGAGATCAATTGGGGAGGATTTATTAGGGGACTTAATGTTAGGGCGAGTAGGACTGTCCACAATCTGAGTAACATTCAATGAGATACAAAGGTTTTTAAAATCCTCTGACACTGCAGTTAACCAGTCCCAGTTAAAATCTCCAAGTAGCACTATTTCCTTGTGATAAAAGATTTGCTAGCGAAGACAAGGAGTCTTTGACAGCTGAGGGGGGTCTGTAACAACTCACCACCATGACCTGTTGACCCTTTGCCACTTCTATATTAATGGCTAAAAATTCAAATTGCTTACTGATAGATTTGGAAACTAATGTGGTTACACTGAACTTATTCTTAACATAAATGGCAACGCCACCACCTTTATTAGGCCGGTCGGTACGATACATATTATAACCATTTAAGGCAATGTCAGAGGCCAAAATAGACTTATTTAGCCATGTTTCTGATAAGACAATGACTTCAGCGTCAGTCGAGCTCGCCCAGATAAGGACAAAATCTAGTTTACCTAACAGACTGCGCACATTCAAGTGGATGAAACCCAACCCAGATCTAGCTTTAAAATCAGCAGGAGTAGCGATTTGACTACTACTACTGGGCGGACCAGGGTTAGGTTGTACATTTACTGACAGTAATAACAACAACAAAAACAGGCATCTTTTTCTCTTAAACGACATACATACATTGTCATCTAATTTAGAAACACCGGAAAAGTCAGCGAGAGTGTGATTAGAGCTTAAAAAGCAGTCCTGAAGAACCATCATCGCAGGAAAACAAAAGAGACAAACATATTTTGTCGAGCAGATTGTCTGTGACAAGGCAACCGGTAATTGTTTGAGCAACACATCCGAACCTTTGCAGGGGATGCCCACTGCGGGTGGCAGAACAGACCTGAATCCAGTAGTCTTCTCAGAATGACTAGAGATCTTCTCATAGTCCAAAACAGTTAACAGGCACAGCAGAATCCCGATATGGGCCATTTTCCCAGACCAGCACACAGAATCAGCGATGTTCCTGGAGCAAAATCAGCACAGCAGCAAAGGACAGGCGAAAGCAGCAGCGTGGTATCCCCGGGGTGAAAGCAGGCCTCTGCAACAGCAGAACCAGGACAGGTGGAAAGCAGGCCCAGATCGCAGATCTCAGGCAGCAAACAGGTGTAGCCGCTCCGTCTCTTCGCGACGAGCCCGGGGCAAAAACCTCTCCAGTGCAGCCACACTCCACAGGCGGGAGCAGGCCTCCGTAGATCGCAGATCGCAGGCAGCAAACAGGTGGAGCCGCTCCGTCTCTCCGTGACGACCCCGGGGCAAAAACCTCTCCAGTGCAGCCGCACTCCACAGGTGGGAGCAGGCCTCCGTAGATCGCAGATAGCAAACAGGTGGAGCCACTCCGTCTCTTCGCGACGAGCAGGCCTCTGTAGATCGCAGATCGCAGGCAGCAACAGGTGGAGCCGCTCCGTCTCTTCGCGACGAGCAGGCCTCTGTAGATCGCAGATCGCAGGCAGCAACAGGTGGAGCCACTCCGTCTCCGGAGGAAAAACACCTCAGTACAGCCGCACTCGACAGGTGGGAGTTGGCCTCCGCAGACAACTAAAACTACTACTTGTATAAGCAGGGATGGCTAAATGTTTGTGAGTAGGAGAGCTAGATGCTAACAGATGCCAGATGCTAACAGGCAGTGGGAGCCTGTAAAAATTGCGACTGTTCTCTCTGACACGTGACTGTCTGTATATCTCTTCAGCTAGTCTTGACCAATCATAAATGTACGGGCAACGACCTGTGTAATAAAATGTATTGTCGCACGAGGTTCGAGGCTCTTGACGTATTTGGTGGTTACAGATTACAGCTTTGCTGCCTGTGATTCCCAAAGACGTGATGAGTCCTTGGCCAAGTGATATATATCTGTTGCTCTCTTTACAAGAAATAGTCAAACTTAGAAGTTGTCTGTCTTTTCTGGAATTCTGAACCCAACACCACACAGTGTTGTCATCATGGGGAGTGTAGAGGATTTTTTGAGGGCACCTTCAGAGGATTAGCTGGAGGTTTTCTCACGTGAACCACTGTTTTCTGCATTTGTGTCAACCGGATACGTGTCATTGGTGGGAAGTGACAACAGCGTGCCGGTAACATTTTTGAGAGACACGGCATCGTATGATTCATACATTCTGAGCTCTGTGCTACCATTTTCTGAAGAATCTAGAACTGGGGACTTTGTCCTAATGCGAGGTATGGTAATGAGTGTTGTGCCGCTTCCTCTGCATTCTGTTGTGCTTTTTTTCAGGTTTGGTGCAGGGTGAAGTCAA